>NC_088311.1:15784127-16089420 GCF_910592395.1 Lineus longissimus
TACGAACATATCAGAATTCACTGAGGAGTACTAAATTTTCGGAAGTCTTGAAAGTGATAGCTACAATAACAATTGCAGTGTCATTTACAGTCTTTCTTTTCTTTAATTAACAACAATATCGCATAATCTTTCGTATCTGGGCTGTAGAGGATTCCCTTAGGAGGTATATAGCAAGATAATCGCTCGTTTTTTATGTGTAATCTTTTTCATCTTTTAAAATTGCATACCTGAGACATGGATGCACAGATAGTATCTAATATGAACAATATATTATTTTGTCTTAATTTCATACTTGGTGGATCAATAAAAAGGTAAACCTGAAACAAACAGCTTTTATGTGATAAGTATTAATGCCATGGATATTTCATTGCATGTATGATAAAGTAGGAGCTAGGCCTTCACACCATCCATGCGGCCATGGATGACTGCACACCATTGTCTTAAAATTGACATGCAAAAATCTACCTTTTCCAAGTCCCCTGTTCCATCCTTTTCATGTTGTGTTATGCAGGCGTATCCTTTGTGCATTTTGAGTACGTTCATGAATTAAATGTGAAAGAAGAGTGTCTTCAACACCAGATTATCAGTTTATTAAGCGGCAACACCTTCAACATGACCCCCGCCTCTTTGAAAACAAGAGTTCACAACGACGTCCCAATTCTTGAATTGCTCTTCACGATGAATGTCGACCTTCTGCTGAATTCTTCGCTATCCGGACCCGGCCATAGTTAGAGGAGAATTTCAAGACTTCCGACATCGTTGTGAACCTTTGTTTTCAAAGAGGTGGAGGTCATGTTGAAGGTGTTGATGCTTAATGTACTGATAATCTGGTAAGACCATCTCCTTTCACATTTAATTGATGTACGTACTAAAAAACGCACCAGGGATTTCTGCATGCCATTTTCAATACAATGGTGTGCAGTCATCCGTTGTCGCATGGATGATATGAAGGTCCAGCTCCTACTTTTTCATACATGCAATGAAATATCGATGGCATTAATACTCATGACGTAAAAGCTGTTTGTTTCAGGATTATCTTTTTATTGATCCACCTTGTATATTGATTTCTTTAGTGGCAAATAACGGCTAAATTATAATCAATATGAAATACAAATGTTTCTCTCTGTTGGTTCCTTCCACCAATTACCAAACACTCCATGTGTCCATGCCCCGAACTCCGTACAGAGCATGGATAATTGCTAGTGAGACGTTATTAATGAATTACTAGGAGTTTATGACCCAAATTATTGCTAACGTCTGATTGGTTATCACTCATATGACGTCATCATTCCCATACATCCACTAATGGCGGTATTTACTACACAAAAGTGGTTGCAGTCAGTGCAAAGCATATTTTATGAAATGTTTCTATATCATTCTAGGCTGGATAGTTTTATATAACATTCATCACAAATGCAATAATAATGAATACAGAAAACATGGCTTTTTTCTAATTTGAAATATTTACAGGTACATGTAACTCATCTGTAAAAACTAAGCGCTGAGAAATAGTAATGACGTCACATCTACGGAAGCCTATTATATATCTGACCACATTACTAGCCAAACCAGCTAACAAAACAATCAAACTGATATGGGATGATAATCTTTAATCGAACTGTCGATGTTGTTTTATACTTGGTCCTGGGGCTTTTAATCCAAAATTTATTAGTGGAACATTTTGAAAGAAAACTACAGTAAATAACTGATACTGTTATTTTTGAGGCGTTCTACAAATATCAATACTGTACTTTATGTAATTCACTCATATATTTGAAGATTTTGATAATTTTATTCTGGGGCATTCAAAACATAACAATCTGTGATTGAAGGTAAACATTCTAGTTATTAGATTAAGTTATTCAATTAGATTAAGCCATCGAATTATTAGATTAAGGATGATATATTCTGTACCGGGAGCACTTTATTTACTGACAACATGAACGAAGTACATGGCAATACAACTAATATAGCCGTGTACAAAAACAGCGCCACTTACATGTAGCTTAAACAAAGCATTCGTATATTGCTGCCTACAAAAATTAACGAACAATATTTGTGACCAGATAGCAGTCGATATCAACTGCATAGCATGAAATTTTGTATTATATCGCAATGAGATTATAAATATTTGTATTTCAAGGAAAGGTACTTAAAAACCTGCATAACAGTCCTTTTTTCAGCTCATATTGAGTCAATCTTCATAATGTTAGGCCTGGATGACCTTGAATATATACCCTTAGAAGGTTGAGTAGAAATGGTGGGATGATGAATAACCAATTTACGGGAATCCTTGATTATGTCCATCTTACCGACTTTTCCGTTAAACCCGAACCGTGGTATGTCTCGTACAATCGCATGTATGTGTTTGTACCTTGTACACAGCGATAAAACCATGGAAAAGAACACAAAGAGAGAAGAAAAAACGTGAACCAGTACTTGTATATCATGATCAGCAATCTTCAAACCATGTGTTGAAACAATAATCAACTGAACTTTAAAATGCCATTGGTAGCTGAACCAATACAGAAAAGAAATATCAGTGGCTGACCGTGTTTCCATTGTGTTAGACAGTTATACAGCCCAATGATCGACTCCTCTACTCGTGCATTCCTTAGCCCACACTGGACCCCCGGTTGTTCCACACTGGTGGGCTAGTCAATTTGTTCATCCCTCAAAATCGTTCCTTATCTTATCTAATTTTTTACTTATATTTTCAGAATCTTGCTAACAATGATGATTTGCTGCTACTTGACACAACGTCCAACAATTAAAGGAGTCCACCACTGATCCTGACCTCAACAACAATAGTCTGCCAAAATCTCCTGATAACGATACTACCAGAACGTCAGGAACTATCATCGAACTTCAGGATATTACTATTTACATAGCCTGCAAAAAAATTCCATGCAAAAAACAAGAAATTGGTGAATTCGAAAATGTCCTAAGTGTAGCACTGAAGCCACTGAAATATCCCACGGGTGGAGTAAATTACTGCTTTGCCAAGGTAACATGTACCGTGCAAGGAAATGATGATCAACTCATTCACCAAACAATCTTCAAACCAACTGTTCTATCTTGGTGTTAAGAACTTGTCACCACACTTCCTGCTCCTGTTTAGGTATACTATGATGAGAAAACACAACACTTCCCTAACATCATCTTCAGAAATGCATCTTATGCCCCAGTGATATCTGAATAACTGCAAATTTACCAGATGTATAGGTCAATAACGTGTAAATAACCAGCTTCCAATTTCACATGTACTATGTAATGTACTCCCACATTCAAGAAAAATGACTTTGCATTTATAAACTCAGCTGACATACAGTCAAATTCCCTTCTAAATAACCTGGCATTTATAAACTGTGTGCAATCATGTTTCTATGATATACATGTATTGTGTACTGAAATTTAAAAAAAAAAAATTTTGTACAGGATGCTCAGGCATACTACCACCATTATGTTTTGAATTAATAATCTTGCAAATGTTATAAACTGATACATGTGTTGCCATGTTTCGAAAACATAATTCAATCAAACTTTACTAAATTTGTGTATATCATTTTTTCAGTCTGTCATGCGACTGCATTTGTGTCTACATAATTTTGCAATTATAAACTCGGACATGTGTAATCATGCTCCCACCATATAACTTTCAATCAAACTACAGTAATTTTTCTAATCATTGTTAATTTTTGTACAACATTTGACCATATGAACAAAAAAATTTTTTACTTTTACTTCACATTTTTAAGTATTTACTACCATCTATTTGAATAAAAATGTAGTAAACATTTGCTATGAGTAAAAGTTTGTACTATTTACTAGTACAGTAGTAGTTACTCCGAAAATAGTACATACTACAGTCAGTATGAATAAAGTTGAGTATTTACTAACGTTTTCAAGTGACCAAATGCAACTTTCTACAATAGCAGCATTTTTGCAAATTCTGCGCCAGAGGAAGGTGTATGCCCCAAGGTGAACTTGCGAGGGGAAGAATTATAGAATTTTGTTCCGTTTTGTTGAGGAAAATGTACTTAGGAGGGCTGAACACTTATGGATGATGCGACAGGAGAAACTAGAGGTGGTGCCCTATCAAGGAAACAACAAATGGAGGTATTTTTCCGTTGTGGGGGTGACCCTGGCTTTCAAGAAGGTGTTGGTAAGGATATCGGTATGACTCAGTCAACAGATTCAAAAACATTTTCTAAAGTTTTGAATGGGATTGTGCAAAAAGCTGATTTATGGATAAACTTTGCCAAGAACCAGGGTAACCTTCAACGTGCAAAGGATACTTGGCATGATAAATAAAAGATCCCTTGCACAATTGGGATACTTGATTGCACCCATGTCCGGATACAAAAACCAAAGAGCCAAGGGCATGAATACATTACCCGGAGAGGTGCAGCATCAATCGTTCAAGCTACATGTGATGCTGGTGAGAGGTTTACCAGCGTGGATACTGAAATGCCAGGGTCTGTTCATGACAGCCGCATATGGACGAACTCCGTTGTTGGCAAGTTTATGATGAATTCCAGGACTGATGCACTCCTGCATGGGGATGAAGGATACGGAATTGCACCTTGGTTGAGGACACCTTTCAAAGACCCACAAGAATCTGTTGAACGATCATTCAACTGTGTGTTTACCAAGGAAAGAGTGATAATTGAGAGATGTTTTGGCCAACTGAAATGGCGGTTCCCTATGCTCCAAGCATAACGTCTGTGACTCTATGGAACAAAAGAAAGTTTGAGCAAAAGAACCCGATTACCAACTTTGTGTAATGGGTCTGATCACTATGAGTGCGGTTAGCTCAGGACATAAACAAGTAGATACTAGTTTGGTAACAGTAGGTGCTATGAAGTAAAAGTAAAAGTTTATTAATATGAAATGAAGTATTTACTTTTAATTTCAGTATATACTAATCAGAAGTTACTTTTACTACTTACTTCTACTAGCAAGTAGATACTCTTTTTTATTCATATGGCCCATTGTCTTGTATACTACCGCTGCGTTAAATTTCATGTCTACATACTTTGTAATCATGTATATTTCACTAAATAGGAAAAACACCCAACAGAGATGGTACATTCAACGTTTTGCTATTTATTCAAGCTTTTTCAGGGAATAACAATATCGGCATACGAAACACTCCTCAAAAAACTTTTCTACAACAACATGTATATGATACTCCATCGAGTAACGCCAATCACACTGCAATGGATCTGTTCTGGCTCCGCTCCTCGTGTCTTCGTTGACACGTAATCCGAGCCGTGTCGAAATATCGATCAGGGCATGAGGTCAAGGGTCATATAACGTAAACATACATTTGCATGTGTTGTACTAGCTTTGTCCAATAGGTGGAGTTGTTCTTTACAAGTAGTAGATCACAACCATTTCGTGTTACAGATGTCTCTGGTAAAATGGTGCTGTCATCTGGGGTTTTAAGAGAAAAGACAAAACAAGACTTAGTGAAAGATCTAAACAGTCCCTAACATTGTCCATAACATTCAGGCACGTGGGTTTGTTACTCCTGAGAGTGCTGATCCAAAATGACTCCCTTTGACATGTTTGAGGAAGTTTGGTGTTAGAGTTTACATTGGCTAATTTGATTTATTTTTTGTCAGTGACTCTGATTTTATTGTCTGGCAAATTCAAATGGTTTTCCACACCAATATATTAGAATAATGTTCATTCATTCTCACTTTGAGTTGCCTGGAAGTTTGACCTATGTATTGAAGGCTACATGTTACATTCTGTGAGTTACAGTTTATTTTCTGGCAGATTTCATAGCATTTTTGGTCATTCGTCTTTGAAATGTAGCACTTTTCACCATAAAGATGCAATTAGAAGCACTTGTTTTCGAAACACTTGCTGTTATCAGAAGGTGAGTGGGAATGTCCTGTTTCACTTTGGCTCTGTTTATAGCATCCTTTAAGCTTTTACACTTCCTCACAGCTGTTTCAGCTAAGCCTAAACATGACATCGATATAAACCATTCTGCCTACTAGCCTGCTGCCCAACGATTGGTCCATGCGAAAAGCCTGTTAACCGCTATAAACATTGTCGCCAATACACATCTCACACATTATCGCAATACCCATTCAGCCAAAGGGTTATTGCATTGGCATCGTTCAAACATCAGCGCGCTTCTGTACACGTGCTCGAATTAGATACGACGGTTTTCATTGGCTCATAAGTTGTGTCACATGACCATTCACCCGGCAAGAAAATTTCATGAAATTTGGACCAAAATTAACGAAACAGTGGCGATTTCCATGTTTTTTATCGATTTTTCGACAAGTTACAGATTTTGGAATTCTTCAAGACTAGATAGCCGGGTAGGCATAATATCATATATCATAAATACCCCGGCTGTTTTGCATAACTCATTTCAGTTTCGTACAGAATCGTGCGTTTATTCTGAAATTTCTCAAACTTTGATCTGCTCAAATTCAAAATGGCCGACTTGCAGACGGAGATTGAGATGGGGTGCCAAGTTCATCGTACAACATCGAATTCCCTTGATCGTTATTTAGCAAAACGAGTTACTTCCAGTATTCATTCAAATCTTTACTTTTAAAATATATATCTATTTTATGTTAGTTTGCTGTCTATTCATGCAGAAAATGCATTTGAAAAACAAATGTCTAAAAATAGTTGAGTTTTGAAGTTCGATAGTCGGGTCTATTTTGGTGAAAGGGGTACAGCATGGGTAATAGTACAATAATAAGTCATGATCGTGCTTATGAACAAGCCATGAGTTAACATATACCATAGTTTATGTTGAAAATATCTTTACAGATGTAATTGATAAATATAGTCTTAAGAATTCACCAAATATAGAAAAGTTCTTGGTATATTATCCACCTGTTAGCAAAATGAACTCGCCCATTGACCCACATTCCAGTTTGTTGTGGTATTTTTGTACAGGGTGATGCCAAAACAGTGCCTTTTGTTGACTGGTAAAGAGCCCTTCAGTTACTAAAATGCCTTTTTCCTTTAATTTCAGCTGGTTGCATGGTGTGTACTGCAGATAACTTCTCGACTTAATCCGGCTGATGTGATGCTTTAGTTGATTCGAGAGGCTACATGTATATAGGCCCAGTACGTCGACATCATTGATCCGGCAGTGAACAAGATAAGTGGTAAGTTAAGCGATGTTTCCCTTCATCTATGTATTCACAAACAGATGATTGAAATCATTATACTGTATTTCCGTAGGCTTTGTATGCATGTATTCTATTCTAATAAATTACTCTTTATTTCAGGTTCAGCCTCCAAGATGTGTCACCAGAAATGCAACCGACATTATAGACAGGCGTGATTACTACTCTGATTTTGGACTGATGGTAAGTTCCGAGGCTATTTTGATTGCAATTAAATATTATTTGAATCTACATTGAAATAAAAGTGGACATCTGTAGGATACTTCCTTTCTTTCTCTAGATTCAACACTGGTCAGTGTCAGAATTGAATTAGAATAGAAGCTGTGTCTGTTGGAGCCACCCCCAGTTCCCCCCCCCCCCCTCCCCCATTTAGCCACTGCCATTATGTTTACACTCACCTTTACAATTCCAGGTATACTCGTCTTCAAAATGGACCTGACTAGGAATGATGATGGTGACTTCCCTCCTCAGAAAAAAGCTCGGTTGGATTCGAAAGTTGGTGCAGGCGGTCGTTAGCGATATTTCGGTCGTAAACGCAAGAAGTCCAAGAAATCCACTGACAAATCACGAAAACGTATATTCAATGTCGGCGACACGTGTTTGTTCAGATTGGACTCAAAAGTTTATCTTGGAACCGTTCTTAGTCAAGTTGATGAACATCATTTCCAAATTGAGGACTAGACAGGAACAGTGCGCACCTTCATTTGTCTGTCACTTTGATTAAAAGAAAGTTAAAGTTGAAACTTCTATAGCAAGGAATATGAAGATGTGAACTTTGTATTATTATTTTTTGAATGTATGAGTCTATTGAATGTAAATTAAATGCATATTGTGAATAATTAAAAATAATAATATTGTGTACATTGAAATCATGACTTTTAATTTTTGTGTACTGGTACTGCCTTGATATGTTGTCCTCTGTGACTGTTGTCTCATCTCTCGGAATAACAAGACCCCAAGCTGGATGAGACACCTACATCCCCTGCATATAAAAGATAGGTTGTGACATAATGTCCTCTGTGACTGTTGTCTCATCTCTCTTAATAACAAGGCCTCAAGCGGGATGAGACAACTACATCCCTTGCCTATGATAATAAAGGTTGTAACATATAATGTCCTCTGTGACTGTTGTCTCATCTCTTGGAATAACAAGGCCTCAAGCTGGATGAGACAACTACATCCCTTGCCTATGATAATAAAGGTTGTGACATGTCCTTGGTGACTGTTGTCTCAACTTCACTCCCGGAATTACAAGACCCCAAGCTGGATGAGACCCCCGTTGTCCTGCCTATGATATCATAGGTTGTGACCTGTCGATTTTTGCAACTAACTGTCTCATCTTGGTAGGCCTACAATAGGACACATTTGTCCTGCCTATATATACTATAGGTTAAGACCTGTTCTTTGCGCCTATTTGTCTCATTTGTGTACAACAGGGCACCAATCTTTCATACCACAACATAAGTAATGGGCATGGCATTTTCAAATGACGACCATTCTTCACAACGAATAACGAAGTAGGCCCTTTTAAAATGCCTTTTATTTGTCTTTGCCTGAGTGCAAACCTAATCTAATCACAGCCATACAAAGCTATGTTATATGCAGAATATTAAATTGCTTTTTACAGAAGAATTGGTATCTGGGCTGAAACATAATAGAGGTGCAAACAATCATCAATATTTTTACAGAAAAACTCCATCAAAGTCATCTTTTATACACTACACAGTGCAGGCCCA
Source organism: Lineus longissimus (assembly GCF_910592395.1). NCBI lineage: Eukaryota > Metazoa > Nemertea > Pilidiophora > Heteronemertea > Lineidae > Lineus > Lineus longissimus. The sequence goes on from NC_088311.1 coordinate 15,793,036, forward strand.
AGCCTATCCAAGATGGCAGCCGGAATATAATACACAAAGCTTGGTTCAGGTCAAGTTGGTTCTAATAAACGCATGCAATCTTAATTACTACTAACACAATTAAGGGGCATACATGGGTGGATACAGGCCTTTTATGTAATCCTTAAGCGGTTGGGGTGAGGAACTGGGTTGTTTATTGGGGTAGCAATTAACACCTTCATGCCAGCACCTCCCTAAAAAGTGGCGTATGGTGCCGTCTGATTAAACTTGCGTTTCTATTCTAGCTGAAACAGCTGTGTCCTGTAACTATGGTTGGGAATTTTTGAGAACAGTTTCTAGCCTATTTCTGAGCTAAGCAGTACATCCCAGTGTTGTTTATAAAAAAATTGTTACAGGTCAAGAACATTCTGCTTGTAGGTTTTTGCTTGCTATAAGCAGTGTGTCCCTTACAGCCTGGCATTCATCATGTTCATTATTGACTTCTTACTGTCAGACTTCGTGTGTCCCCTAAGCAGTAACAGTTCCATTAGCCTATCTATGTGACAATCGAAGTCCTTGGCAAGTTGCTAAACCTCCTGCAATATCTATTCATCTTAAAAGAGCTGAAAACTCTGATTTGCTCACTGGTCAATGGATGGAATGTCATGATCAATGGTCATAAAGTTGACAGAATGTTGCACCAGATCATTTTGTTTTTGTCTTTCATGTAAACAGGAAAAACCTCCCATAAACACACACACCTTTGCAAACTGCATGACATCTCGTCCGAAAATAGATCTGTACGAAAGAAATGGTGACAGCACCTCTCCTAAAAAAAGGCATTATGGTTTCGATTTCCGGACGCAGTAGATTCAGCGCCTTCAGAGGGAATACAACCCTCATCATGCAGATATAATAAATCCACCTACCTTTTTTCGATCCTGATCATGGCATGCTGCTCTCACATCTGATCATCGGATGATTTTTACAAGTAGAGCAATTTATTCCTCAGATGATGAAAGACCAGTAGTCAAGTCTCAGGAAGAGTTATCTTCAACTCTTACTGCCCAGACACTTTTGAAAAGGACAAGGCCTCTCCCCTGACATCTTGGCACCAGTTGTTTGCAATATACTCTGCCTCTTGATATTTCAAATGACATAAAGCCTAATCTCAGGTCAGGATGGACGCTCCCCTGAACAAACACTCCACTTTTTAGACCAACCGCCCATGCGCTCTAACAATGAATTGCCTATCATAACTACACAGATAGAATTTATTTGATTACTACACAATCAAAAACAGGACGCATTCAACATGTTCATTCTATTTTTTCTAAGAAAACATTTGAATTTAAAGTATTAAATTATCGAAACTGACTGGACGTATTGTTGTTGTGAGACCGAGAAGTGAGACAGACTTTTGAATGTTTTACATTCAAATCAAACGTCAACATTTTCTGAAACGATCGGCAATGTTAAAAAAAAATTATAACCACAAACCAATCACAAGAATCTAATCTAGACATCTCACCTGGATTGTTGAGTGGATGATCGACTTATACCATTGATCTGAGGTAATTTTATTCCTTCTAAATTTACCTTATCATCGCTTCAAGTTAAACAAAAATGGCTGGCGTGTACATGCAAACTCGTACAGTGATGACTTTCAGACACTTGAATTCATCAAATGCCACCATCTTAGATGTCGGCATCCTGAGATTAGGTTTTTGATAATCCTACGTCATCGACTGCGTCATCAGTTCAGACTTATAACGATTTATTCTATCAATAAATAACAAGGTATGATCTTTATAGATAACTTACACTTTTTGGTGTGTTTGCAGGTGATTTTATGGAGAACTGTAAATGCTGCCTAGGGCAGCAATCATTTACGCGGGCTACATGATGATGCGATACCCTCTTTGAAAATCGAAAAATTATTTCCTTTTCCACATTCGCAGTACTACTTTTCAAGATGGAGGCAACTGACAAGTAACAGAGGTGATGGAAGGAACAAAATCGCCACCTCTAGTGTCAAGATTGGTCTACATGCAGCTACAGGTCCAATCAAAGAGCAGAATATTACTATGCAACTATGACGTCAAAGTGTGGGTTTTCCAAAGAATTCTTAATTTTCTGGGCCAATACCGGAAAATATTTACCTAATGCATATTTTTCCATGGAATTTTATAATTTGGCTTAATTTTAGACCTAAATTGAATACTATTCTTCATCCAGTAAACGAGATCAGCCTTAAAACAAAGCCGTCTCGCACGCTGAATGTAGGGCAAATTGCACTGATTTTTGGTTTCTGATCAGAGAAAAATATACCCTAAAATAAGGTATTAAGTTGAAACCTCTAGGTCTTATGGTTTCAAAACGTTCGCCCCATGTTGACGGATGGACAAACAGACAGAATCTGAACAGTTATTTTACCAGATACACTAATTCCGTCAGCTAAGCTAAAAGCTAGCCAACTTCTGTCACAGCCGTCTTGGCACATTCTTCAGGTTTATTTCACAACCAGCAAACACAACGGTTTAAAACATGTGGTACTGTTTCTTACATAGCTATATTTAACCAAACCAAGTTTTTTTGCCTATGCCATTCCTTCTTGCTTTCCTGCAGCTAAATTCATGCTAACGTATGATTGTCATCCTTAAAATGACGTACTCATGGCTATTACTTTAGGAGAAACCCGTATTTATTTCTTGAATGAGAATGGTCACACATCTTACTTGCAATTTTACCCGTATGCGACCTACTTGAACTGTCAAGGACACTAAATCAACTTTCTGCACAAACAGACAGACAATTTTTACACAAAGTCTATGGTAAGGGGTAAATAAACACTTTAGCCATCATGACTTTGACCCCACAGCAAACAGGTTATGATCAAATGACATCAACATGATCAATTTAACTGCAAAAAGTTATTTTAAGCCCCCGACAGGTTATCTGGGGGTTAATATTATAGTCCCAATTATTGGAGATGTGGAAAAAATCTTTTTTACCACAGTCCACTTTTCAACTTGCATTTTTTTTCCCATTTTATATACCATAGGAACAAGTGGATACTGAAGAACAGAAACATTTCGCGTGCAAAACATTTTTGGCGAATGTCCGTGAAGGACTTTCGCCAAAAAAAGTCGGCCACAAAAATCTCTTCCTTTTCACAAGAACTCCATACCTCTGTATTAAACAAACTTCCTAATTCTCTTTATCATCGTACAGTCCAAATCACAAATAACATCCATCCTACTTCGCGTCATTGATGCGCAGCATACACGTGAGTTGCAGGCCGAGCTTCACGTCTATGACGCACCAGTGACACGCTTATCTCTCTATGTTTCGCATATTTTACGGGCGACATATGCATTGGGTACCGCGTCAATGATTCACCACTGACGTGGCAATGACGCAAAGTTAGGGATGACAATTGTGATTTGGATTGTAAACCATGACAGGTAATTGAAGATACTGCGCAATTAGCACATATCATCTCAAAAATCAATGTGGTGAACATTTTTCTGGTATACAGTACATAGAGTAAAGCTAGACTCTCGAAACGTCCTTGAATGTCACTCAGTCACATTCCATACAATCATTGTTACTATTCTATTGAAAAATTCTTTGAGGGGCATAAAGGCATTTTAGGGTAGAGAAGAGGGTTTTTTGGACTACTTTTTTGTAGCAAAAATTGACAAAAACACAATATCAGTCTAAGAGTTAAAAATAATAAATGGTTGTGGGTCCATCAGAGACCATAGAAAATTTGAAGACATACAGTTAGCAAACACAAACACACCCTCATTTTTTTTTCAATCCTTCAAAGTAAACTTCTTAAAGGTTGAGGTATGATGAAGTAGTATAACAGGTCAACCCAGGTCAAAATTATTTGTCAGACGAAAAAGAAAATTTAAGAGGCTTCGTGAGAAAGTACCTAATTGTGCGCAATAAAGTAATTGATAGGTTGAAACGACGTCAGTTATTGCTCCTTAAAATTGAGACACAATTTTTGCCCACCTGGTATACATGTAGGAAACCCCCTCGAAGGGGTTTCCAAGCCAAAGACCATCACAAGGTTGTAAAATGAAATGGTCCAGGGACCATGTGCTCACCTCGGGTAATGTAATGCATGTCATTTGCAGTGGAGATGGGGAGAACAGTTTCTGGCTAGTTTCACCAGTTTTGATTCCATTGAATAATATCATTCTTCTCAGCTCATTGGCATAAAAGAAAATTACCGGTACCATCTAAGCATAGCATTTTGGTTATAAAGTTGACCGAATTCCAGGGTTATTGAAGAGTGAACATGTCACATGGAAATTGGTTGACATCTGTTCAACAGTTTAGGGGTACTAGGACTTCGTTTGATTTTCAAGATGGTGGCCTGGTGGCCATATTGTCATGGGATTTGACTAAAAATTAGGGATATTGATAAGAGTACATAGATACATAATCACATGAAGTTTGGTTGCAATCCCATCATCAGTTTCGGGGTAATAGGACTTTGTTTAATTTTCAAGATAGCCACCTGGTGGCCATATTGGTAAATGGATTTGACTGAAAATCAGGGATGTTGTAGACCCTCACCGAAAGGCAGTGCACTGAAAATGACTGCATCACACTGCTTTTGACTGAAACCCCCACAACATATGACTGTCTTAGGCATATCATTTTTTCTTAATGTTTTAAAACCACTGATTTTGACTGAAAGACCACTGCAAAGCACTGCCACTTGCGTAACATTATGAACGACGTATTTCAAAAACACTGCCTATGACTGAAAGACCACTGATTTCCACTTCTCCAACTCTGATCGAAACCCGTGGCATTTTCAACATGACTGAAAACCACTGCTTTATGACTGTTGAGATTAAGACTTGATGGCAGTGTAAAGCAGTGGTAATTGCAGTCAAATTCAGTGTTAAATATCACCCATAATGCAACCTGAGACAGGAAGTTAGTAAGTTTGAATTTGATTGTCAAACATTCAAGAAATCATGGTAACTCTTCATATTTCTTGATATTTACCCGAATTTCAATATGAGAAGAGGGGAGTTATAGTCAGTTTGAATTGGAACACATAAGGAGCCAAATGAATGCAAAAAGGGTAATCTAGACAGACACAGAAGTTGTATTTTCAGCAAATCAAGAAGGCTGTATAGGCCCTAGGTGTTATAATGTATGCATACACTGCAAGATATCTGCATGAGAGCTGCAGTCAACAGCTGATGTTGTGGGCAACAATACACATCAATCAGTCTGTTAGATCATTATTCTATAGGCCGCGTGCAGTACTTTATTTGGACGTCAATTTGATCTAGCTTCAATCCCTGACATCACTGACAGTAGCTATGTGCCATGCGTTGTTTCAATTGTCTAGTAACCCCATCTGACCACTGTCATTATGACAAAGTTTGCAATGACGTAGGTCAAGGACGCGAGTTTGTCATCTTTTTACTGTGTCACGTCCGCATGCAATAGCGATGTCCTCTATTTGTGCAGATGACGTCATCACTGCCATATTGGATGCAAACACGCCGTCTAAAATAGGACAGCAAAAGTAACAGTTGGCTAAAAGTTTTTGCTTTTTCGAACAATTTCTTTGGTTGTCATCAGCACAGGGGGGTCACGTCCCCCAAACCTCTCTCGGCATCGGGCCTGCATGCCATTGAATAAATTATTCATATTACCACTGAAAATGACTGCAGGAGGTTTTGGAAATGGCAGTCAAAATCAGTGGTGTTTCAGTGTGGATTCAGTGTGCTGCGAAATATTTAAATTAACACTGAACCCCACTGCCAGCCCTGTGCATGATGCATAGTGGGGAGTCATTTTCAGTGTCAAAAACAGTGGAAATCAGTCAGCCTTAATATTTAAATGAGCACTGCTTTTGACTGCCTTACCACTGATTTTGACTGTCTTACCACTGCTTATGACTCCCTAACCTCTATTTTTGATTGCTGTACAACTGTATGCTTTGGTAACGCGTGACTGAAAAACACTCCCTATGACTGCTTTCCACTGATTCCAACACTGCCATAAAAATGTGAGGTAACACTGCAACCTGACTGAATCCTGACTGATATCACACTGCTTTTCAGTGAGGGGAGAGTACATAGATATACAATCACATGAAATTTGGTTGCAATCCGACTTTGTTTAATTTTAAAGATGGCCGCCTGGCAGCCATATTTGAAGTCAGAGCGGGACAATTTTTTGGGATAGGATAGAGGGTCCCTGGATACATGTCCTCACAAGTTTAGAACCTTCTAGCATAAATAGAAATGAAAAGTGCCACCTATCGGTGATTTAGTGAACTTTGAATTCTTTGGTGATATGTCAAAACCTTATTAGATACACGCACCATAAAAAATTTCGTCACTCTACGTACAACCATTAGCTTCAAAAAGGCAAAAAAAACAATTTCCAAGATGGTCACCTGGAGGCACGAAATTAGGTCATATCGCGAGAAAAAAAAGGAAAATACGTCCGGGCATATTGCCCAAAGCTACCATCACACCAAGTTCTAGCCATCTAGTCGTAGCGATGACGAAACTTGCTCCGCTAATCGACGACGGGCGCCAAGGTATCGTATTAGCTCCCCAGAGGTGAGCTAAAAAGTAGCACCGCGTGCCGTCATTAGAACAATGCGTCAATAACGTCTGGCGTAACGTAAGTTATGAAAAAAGCTTCATCGTTGTAGTATCACCCTCGTGTGGTTTTGTGTATGCAAATATATCCTCCACACTCCCGGTAATAGAAAAGAGTATGCAAGCTTGTGCTAAATGATATATCACATTTTATGATGTAACAGCTACCTAAGCCATGAATTAAGAAGGCCTCAATACAATGTAACAAACAGAGCTATTAACATGTCCATTGAACCCCTATCTCTTCTGCTCAAAAAAATGCTGAGAGTTCATAATATAATTCAGCATAGTAGTGAATGATTAACTCTAAAAGAGATCCAGTTGCGGCACAAGTCTGTATTCAGACTAGCAGAACGTGATGAAAATAACTAAATTCTCGGTGATTACTTCTCATGCAGCTCATTGGCTACATAATCAACTACCTGAGGGGAACTCTAAACTGCCAACTTTTATCAATGGAAGCTTATTCCCGCCTTAGGCTTAAACCAGGCCATTTAAAATACCCCAGCGTCTTGCTATAGATTTCCTTCAATTGTAGGTCTTTTAGATACACCGAATCAGCTGAAGACAGTATGTCAGCAATTGATCATAGAATTTGCTTGCAATTTTAGATATTTTATTTGCATTTGTATTGAAATGAAATTCCTTAGGTTATATCTTGAGATTAACATTAAATAGTTTAGGGGAAACATCGTTTTTACTAATGCGTAATTTATGTAGCTGGAGAGCTCTGTATCACTCATTTCTTGAATTATGCATTCAAAATTGCGAAGATTTCGGGAAATCCGGTATTTTCATGTTTACGCCCAATTTACTCAAAATCAATGTGGGTGATTACCTTTCTGAATAGTCTAAACCTAGCAGAAAAAAACATATCAAAGCTCAAACCCGAAGTGAGATCTATAATTCGAGGAGCGTCGAGATTTGCGTATAAGAGAAAATGTGTTAAAAAGCCAATGGCAATGTTGCCTCAATTTATCCTCCTCAGTCCATTTGTCCAACAAGCTTAGTTATAGTTGTAGTAATAGTAATAGTTATGTCAACATTGAGACACAAATGTAGACAAACAGGAACCAAATTTGGGGGAAATTGGGCAATTTTGGCTCCATATTGTATAATTCGTCATCCATGTTTCCAAATCAGTCAAATATGAAAAAAATGAAGGGGCATCAATATTAGAGCATCCTGGCACCAGTTGTTTTCAATATACTCAGCCTCTCATACTTTTCAGACGGATTGTAGCGGTAGAAAAAAGCGCCCAATCAGAGTGCAGCAATCACAAGTTGCAGAATCGTTATCCAAGCACTACCATTATACACTACGATCGGCGATTGCCGTTATACCAGTCATGCGTCCCCCCACTGCATATAGAGGTATACAACACATGTACGGGTGTGTCAAGTAGTTGGAACAGCCGCTCTTTGCAATGTATTTTATTAGTCTTTTTCAGGGTTTTGTATATGACGAAGGAGTAAAACTAGCCTGATCTCCGGATGCATTGGAGAAAAGGAAGATATGTCTTGGGACTGAGGAGGATATGGCAATGAAAAAAGGAAAAATGTGATGCATTAATGATGCAGATAAAAGCAGAATGTACATGATATGATAGTTCAGAGAGTTTTGGATAGGCTCTGTTTAAAATAGACAATAGACAGGACAAGTTGGACAGTTGTTTCTAAGAGACTAAAACAGAGGATGTCAAAAGAGACTAAATTGACCTGGGCAGGGTTGATCAGAATTAAACAAAACTAAATGAGTCCAATAAAGCTGGTATTATTTGGTGTAAGGAGACATCAACTTGAAGAAAACGGTAAACAAAATTATCAAAATTTGTTTTTTAAGAACAAAAAAACAGGTTTGTGTAATTTTTGGTAATTCAGAATGCAAATGGACAGATGTGGTGTTGGTACTGAGATATATGACGTCATACTTCAAAAAGGGGATTGGCAGGGTCAAGTCATTATTTTACAGTCGCAAGTCACTGGGAATTGCAGTTTAAGAATAATTTGTTGCCACATGTACTGACAAAAACTGATGTCAATTCTCTTCCACTGAATACCAATACTCTTTTTTGCCCGAGTAAAGAGAAAACAATCACCTTTAGAGAACTAGACAAACAAATTACAACTCTTAAAACATATTTCATTATAGTCCATTCGTAAATGTTATGTCATCATCACTTGGGGCTCAGGTTCAAACTTCTAATCGGATTTCTTTGAAGTTTTTTAGTCAACATGGAATCGAAATAATTTTTTTGTACATTGATGTAGTCCATTTAATTTGGAATTTCTTTACTCTGTACGGTTTATTCACAAATCAAGTTATAATTTTTTTGTCAAGAAAACCAGAAACAAAATATTTTGGTTTATCCAGAGGACCTTCGAAACGAAGATTGGACTGGCTGAAGAACATTTTTCATTTCTGCACTGCTTAATCATGTTTTGTGTTTGACAAGGATAAATAAAATTCAAACTTCAAAGAAATTCCATCAGTAGTTTGCCCTCCTAAGCCCAACAAGGTGCAAAGAAATAATTGCGAATGGACTATACATGTAGATCTGCTTCAAAATAATCATCTCATTTCCTGCTGCTATATAGAGTATGAATACTGCAAGACGACAACACTTTAAAGACTAGTCAATATCATCCACAGTATAAAATACAATATGTTGTCAATCAGTTAGTCGGTGCAGAGAGAATTACAAAAAAGGATATATACTCGTAAATTAGTTTGGCAGTGGGACATGCAAGTAGCCGTACGAGTACAGTTTACACATTGGGTAGCGTTACATCCCAAATCTTCTGTGAGCTCCATTACATAGATATACAGGATGTAAATGGAAAATGCAACTGCTTAGTCTTTTCATGCCCATCAATTGTTACCCCTGGGCTTGACACCATTTTTTGGGGAATTCTAGACACCATATCCCAAGCCCAAAATATATTGTTATAAAGGCCCACATCGTCCGGTAAAAATATGAAATTTGTAACTGAATCTGAAAATTTCCAACTGCGTAAGCAATTACTGAATATAAATTTCAGCATTGCGTTGATTAGACAGATTTACAAATACTACATGTATAACATAAAATGAAACGTTTCAGCAAATTCATCTACATAGTAACTGCACTACGGCATTGCGTATAACTGCATTTCTTATTTTCGTGGACGACCAGTTATTACGTACCCTTTTAAGGGAGTTTACTCGTTTGCACTTGTTCTCTATTGATTCTTCTTCTATACATAATAACTGCATAATAAGAACAGATACAGGGAAATTATGCTGGCTCATCATGTAGACATAGCTTTGTCAATGCACAAGTGTTTTACTCTGTCCGCCATGCAGATCATGGCTCAGAAATGCTAACATCAATAATCAGGTCTAAATGCTGCCCTCGCATTTTTTTACCAAATCAATATGTCTTTGTTTGGGCAAGGCTTTACATACAACCGCTATAATTAAGCTACTGATGACTATCAAGAGTGCAGTGTTGTTCATAATGTTCTTTGAGCCAGACTGTGCCCCAACTGACCAGTGCATTAGGAATTTGTAGATTATATACAGAAAAGTGGCCAGAAGACATTGTGCCTTTCTAAAGGACAGCACCTAAGATAAAACACATCAGGTGATGGAATTTAAAAATCCCAACAGCTCCCAGACAGAGTTTGCAATTTACAGCTCCTTGTTCTAGGTTGGTTCCATAATCAAAAGGAAAGCAGGCAGTTGCATCTTTATACACTCTGTATCACCATGTCGAAGACGTACAAAATGTTCATGCAAACTCATTAGGAGATAAAGGGGATGGTCACTCAGCAAGTTGGTTTACATACATTTTACCAAGTCAAATTTTATAGGTTGGAAATAACTTTTGAAACAAAAATTATATAGTTAAGTTAAATTGTAGGTCCTAGTACAATATGGGTAGGTGCGAGAGAAAATTTTTTTGGAATTGATGATTTTATCAGACAAATCATGTGAAAAAGTAAAGTTTCCGTACAAGGCAAGAAAAGTGATGCCGCAACCAAACAAAAAGGCAGTCAGTGATAGGATCAACCATATAATAACACCAACATGATAAAAAGCATTGTTATTTACCAACATCAATGTAAAATTAGGGAAAATGTATTAACTTGGCCAGAAAGCAGTCGGAACAGCCACCATTTCTGGTCAATTATGAATTGAGGTAGTCCAGCTCTCTATTATGGCTCATGCTAGGCTAGTTTCTTAAACATGTGAATGAATAGGGTCTGATTTACTAGTATTGGCCCTCAGTGGACTGGTTTCCACAGGAATCAAGTACTATCCATGGAGCAAGATGTAATGGAGGGCATTTCCCTTTTATGCTCCATAACATCTACATGCCAAAATTAAGAAAATCAATCACTTTGCTATTGAATCATACTGTGGGTGTTGACAAAGTTTAGAATTGGTCACCTTCATGATAACGTCTATGGCGCACCTTTTCCAAATATTGCATAAACTGAGATTATAAGCTTTATGCTGATGGTGGATAAAGTCCTTACATGGATGAACTGAGCACAATTGATAATTGCATCAGAATCATGTGTCGGTCAAACACATGAAGCCAATAGCTGCATTTCTAAGTGGCCATGGTCAAATCATATGCTCATAGGCTACCGTTATGGTGTGTAACTTAATGTACCTTCTCCAAGAGAACCAATTCATCGACGAAAAACCAGTCCAGTACAAACAAGAAAATCCTCTTTTTGGTTGAATTTATGCCTAAAATGACAAAATGCAATGAATTTTATGATCCAAATCAGTAATATAAACCTTGGACCATACACCTGGGTCTTTGCGTGATTTGTAAAGTGCTGAAATCCTAACTAAGAACCTTATATTATTCCAAACAAAGTTGCCTTGAAAAAAGCGCTCACATGAAAAAAGTTATATTTTAAAATGCCCATACTATACCAGGAGCTATAATTTACCATACCAATGGAATTTTTGCTTCAGAAGTTAATTCCAACTGTGTAAAATTTGACTTGGTAAAACGTATGTAAACCAACTGGCTAAGTGACCATCCCCTTTCAAAATCAACCTGAACAAAATATTGATACACATAGTACAGAAGGACTGTGCTAGTGAGTTGGGAAAATTATAGATTAAGTTCTCTACTTTGCTCAAAGCTTGCAGGAATATTTTGTAGATTATTGCTCCGATATGTTTCTTAAATGTAAAGGTGACCACAGCCAACATGAGATGGAATCTACTGGACTACAAGCTGACACTAAACTCCTTTCACAGCCTTGTACTATACTGTTCGGTTCCATATATAATACCAGGGGATGATGAGGAGCCTAGCTGACACCAGAACACTGCAGGTTATAGCAACAAAGAGACGAGACAAATGACGTGACCAGCTGTGAAGGCGCAGTAGAGAGAGAGAGAGAGAGCAGTGAAAGATTGGTAAAGTGCAGTGAAAACGTTAATCCTGAAGACTAGTTACACAACCTGGTGGAGGAGCTTTGTACTCTTTATACTGCCCCAATAATGCGGACAGATGAATGGGCAGCCCGGCCGAAGAGTGGCGACGCTTCGGGTTGTAGCGGATGACCGAGTTGGACATGTTGGCATTTGCTGTGCGTATATTGAGCAAACTCTTAAGTAATTCAGGGGTTTCAGGGGAGTCTGGAAAGGAAACAATGGGAATGGTAATTACAGAGGTCAAAGGTAAACCCATGAAGGACTAACATGATTTTAAAAATTATCGATTATTTTCTGTTAGCAACCAAAATGAGAATTAAAGGAGTACTATAAGGAGAAGACAGCGGGTCCAATTGGTGGTCTCCAGGCAACCAATATGCACAGTTAGGGAACTTGATTTGGTTGGACTAGCAGTGTGTAAGTGTGAACAGTAAGATAGTACAGACACTTACAATGTATCAGGAGCAGCATGAATCTTAAATCAGTACTACCACACTGCTGCATATATTCTCCCTTTAACATCACCGCTGTAAAGCTTGTTTTACAAGCTTCACTAGGAGTAAGAATGTTTTGAGAGTTTTCTCATGGAGAAAAATAAACTGACACCAAAAAATTACACAGCCAAATGGAGACAAACCGTCTGTCAATAAAAGACTTTGGTGCATCAATAAACGCCCTTTCGGATATTTTTGTTAAAGCTATCCTGAAGGTTAACCATATAGGCACCACCGTTTTGGCTAGAACTTTAAATCCTAAAGCCATTAGAACGCTTTCGAGCAAAGTAATTTCCAATTTCAAGGGCTGAAGTATGTTCTTTATTTTCCAGAGAACAGCCTACCAAGTTTTAACAGGCATGGGCATTCACTTCATTTTGAGGGAGTTCTAATTGCTTTAAAAAAATATTTCAAGTTGGAGCCAAAATGGTAGTGCCTGTGGTCAACACTTAATTCCCAGTCAGAAAATATGAAGACTTTTCTGGCTACACTTTTGTTATCTTAACAAGAGATGTGCGCAATAAGGCATATTCATGCGGTGTCTAGTTGGCACCCATGTTGGCTCAACAACTGCGTATTTGGTTGGTGAACAATGGTGAAGAAGGACTGTATAAGAAGTGAGAAATGATGTATTTAGTCTTTTGTTTATCACTGCATTTTCTTTCATAACATCCTATAACCTCATTTTGGTGCCAAGAAATACTAGCTCAGTCCTTTAGGGCGAAATATTATGCAGGGTGCAAACAATGGAAAGGTTTGACGCATACATTATTGAAAAAACTTACAACGGTTGAAATCCTGACATAAGATGGTAAGGATCACACTGTTAACACACACTAGGGGTTTTAGACCCCAGACATGGGTTCACATACACACGCGCACGCACACACTTAACACACAACCAGGATAATAGAGTCACCAGTACAAATAATAATGTAACATTCAAATTTAATAACCAACAAAAATTGGCCTATTATCATTTATTTGCATCACATTGAAACACACTAGATGTCTGAAAATCTTTTCTATCATATCAGTGTTTCATTGAGGAATTTATTGTGCTACTTCACTACCTATGCGTCATTTGAATAACCTGAAAAAAATATGAAGACATAATTATAACGTTCATACTCATCCTCGGGGTTGAAGTAAAAGTTGACTTTGATGAAAAAATTTTGCAATCAATATTAAATTTGAGAAGTTTCTAAATTTGAGTAGTTCCCAAATTTTAGATCTGATATGGTCTTCAAGTGCAAAGTTGCAACAACAAGCTGATATTAGCATTGCACAACAATCATAAATGACGGATAGTTTGATGTGGTTGAATTTGTATCAGAAAGGTTATTAGTTATTGAGCAAATTATATCGCCATGATTACAATCTGTCATCCTGTAAGCTTGTTTAAATTTCAGATGAAACATGTCTTCCCTCTTGATGACGTGTTTTATTAACCCTGCAGCCATACTTCACCAATCTGAACACTAGAGGGTTATCACACACCTCCAGTTGCTGCTACCAAAAAATCAACTGTCTTCTTATTGTTTTATTTGCCTTCTATTTTCCCTTATACCGTAGAATGGAAAAATTTCGCTTCCAGGATATTTTCGCGAATTTCGCAAATAGGTCAGTAAGAATTCAATGCCATTGTTGCCTTGTTTCTACAGAGGCAATGCATCCAGCAAGGCACTATGCCGAACTCAGCTTAGTCAATGAAAATCGATAGATAACCTCCCCCCATTCACCCAATCACAGCAGAGAAATTAGAGATCAATCGGGCCACCTGTTCTTGAGTGATAGTCTGGAATGCAAAATCCAAGATAGCCTCCTGGTGGCCATACTGAATTTCAGAGCGCAACCAAAATCAATAGGGAACCTCCTCCATCCACCCCATCAAACCATAGCAATAAGATATCAATCGGGCCACCTGTTCTTGAGTTAAAGTCCGGAAATTAAAGATGGCCTCCTGATGGCTGTATTGAATATTTGAGCGCAACCAAAATCGATAGGGAATCTCCCCCCATTGGACCATAGAAATAAGAGATCAATCAGACCACCTGTTCTTGAGTTATAGTCCAGAACGGGAAATTTAAGATGGCCTCCTGGCGGCCATATTTAATTTCCCTATCCACCCCAATTCACTATAGAAATTACAGTTCAATCTGGCCACCGGTTCTTGAGTTATAGTCCATAATAGGGCGCGGTGGATGCGGAAAACAACTGAGTACATAATGCCCCACCTCAACATCGGTGAGCAGGGGCATGATTATTCATTGACACCCTATTTGGTGTTAAATGAAATGGCCAGGGGCTATGTGCCCACCAGTGGTCAATACGGTTATGGTTCCTGAAAATTTGACCAGAGTGACCTAGGAAATTAGGTCAAAATTGTTCAACAACTATATTAAACTACTTGATCTGATTAATGAATGACATGATTATATCCATTCAAAGTCACACAGTGAATGTCTTTGAGATATAACCAACATAAGATTTTATGACCTTGACCTATTTTATCAGGACAAAAGGTTACAGTGATTTAAAGGTGATGACAGGAAAATCTTTTTTTTCTGTCGAATTGAAAAAAATGAAGATGGTACCACCTCCAACTGCCAGGACGCTTAATGCTCATATTATTATCCCCCACCCCTGCATTCCGTTACTTTATCAAAAATGATACGCTACTGGTAGTCCATGCTCCTGTGCAGCGCCAATTAATTTTATCTCACCAGTCACTCTGGGTCACTACAGTTACATGAGATAGCACAAGCTAGCTACTCCTCAGTGTTATTTGGCTTTCCTCCTCAGCGGACGCTTCGTCGTATTTAATCTGTTGGATTGTTTTTTTGTCTTGATTGTGACTTTCTTTGAGCCTGTGGATTCTTGGCACTTTGGACTAACTTCTGTCTAGTGGATTATACCGTTTGGTGAAGATGGATTTGATGAAGAGAAGCTCCTATGTGATGATGATGTGCATCTTGATGAACCTGAAGCAGGCCAATCAGATGGGAATAATAGTAATAACAGCAAGCAGCTTGCTGGTGTCTTGTCTAATATGCAGGATACCTTTAACATGATCGCAAAGGTCATGGCAGACAAATCATCCTCAAAGGATGATGAACCGCCTTGGAAAAAAGCGAAAGTGGTGAAAGCCCTGAGCAAAGGCAATAGGGACATTCTGTCTGACAGGTCCTCCGACTCGGAGGGTGATTTTCTGTGCTTGATAAATGCCTCAAAATGCCCAATGGCCATTTTGTTAGTTCATACTTACCTATGGAACACTTTTGCATGTTACTCCATTTGGGCTCAAACACAAGAGTATCCCTTTAATTTTCTAAAGGGAGAACTGAGTTAACAGCTCGGCCGCCAGGTGGCGCCCTGACCGATCCCGCGAGATCGCCCCGATCTCATGCCGCCATATTCAGTCTTACTCTTGAGCGTTAACAAAGAGTATGTCCCGTTTGTGGGGACGGCGGGAGGGCCGTGTTCCATAGGTAAGTATCAACTAACAAAATGGCCATTTCTTGTAAGGAAATGGGCATTTTGTGTCATTCAAACTTACCTATGCAACACTTTTGCATCGAATCCCAGCAACCTATTGGAGGTGGGAAACGAGGACTTACCTAAGGCTGAGCTGTTGTTCCTTCAAGGAGGCACCACCGGCATAGTAGCTAAGGAGGACCGCCAGGGGAAAGAAATGGGGAGAACCGGGGGACCGGTATTTTGATCTCGGTATTACAATCGTATTTATAGAGAGTAATAGACCCATTCTCCGGAAAGCGCTAGAATTGCATAATAAAAACCATCTTCTTTCCGGCAACAGAGCTTAGAGCAAGTGAGGCATGTTCAAGGGTGTAGAATGAGTTATTGCTAAACAACAATAAGAAATTGCATCCTTTCTAGTCTACTAGGGGTTGCCTGGATTGTTGAAGATAGGGCATATCAAAAAATGGCGCAAGATGCGCGTTTGACTCTTCAATCGGGCTCCCTCCCCTCTTTTGATCTAGCCAGGATCAAACAACATGCCCCGCAGACACAATCGGGCGGATTGTGTGCATGCCATCTACGAGGGAAGAAACGTCTCGTAGGTAGAAACGAGAGAATGTGGAGTGATTACTCCAACATGCAGCGGAAACAACTTCTTGAAGAGCAACTCCTCGGTAGTTAGCCCAGGAGGTGGCTAGTGCTCTAACTTCGTACGCTGAGATGTTAGCTAGCGCACGAAGATCAGAGGAAGTCCTCAAGGTGTTGTAGAAAAGACGAATAGTCTCCACAATCCACCTTGAAATAGTGGCGGCCGCTATCTCTCGTTTATTTCCCTCCTTATAGGACAAAAACAAACGCTCTCCCCTTGGCGGATACCGGGAGGTTTTGTCCTATTTATGTAGATCTTTAGGGCCCTGACGGGACATAAAGTTCTGTCAGGAAGATCATAAGAGATCGTTCTTGACAGAGAGGGAATAGCAACCGGGGGCCGAGAGGCGGCCGGTCCCTGGTTCTTCGCCAGAAAGCCTCCCCTCCCTCTCTAAAAGCCAGCTTCTTAAAAGAAAGTGCATGGAGCTCTGATCTCCGTTGGGCGGTAGCCAAGGCTACTAGAAAGACCGTTTTGAGTGTCAGATATTTCATGGATGAAATAGACATGGGTTCAAAAGGATGCCTCATGAGCACCTTAAGCACAACAGAAAGATCCCATTTAGGGGTGTTGTGAACCGGTCTAGGACGCTCTAATAACATTCCTCTGAAAAGAGGGGTTATTTGGTCCTCCCAACGAAGATCCCAGGTGCTTAAAACACGGAGGGTAGAAGCGATGGCGGACTTGTACCCTTTTATAGCCGTGACAGATGGTTGTCTTTCCGTGAATAATTCAATAAAGAAATAAACTAATCTGTATATAGAGGGAGAGATCGGATTAACTCCATTCTCCCTGCACCAGGAAGTGAAGGTAGACCACTTTCCGTGATACACATCAAGGGTTGACCCCCTTTGAGGTGCGGACATGCGTTTGACAGCGATGTCCGAAAAGCCTCTCTGGTGGAGATGCAACTGGATAAGTTCCAGGCGTGAAACTTGAAAAATCCAGGGTTCTGGTGGTAGCATCTCCCCAGGGGGTGCCACAGGAGGTGCTTCCAAGTCGGAAGACTCCTGGGGTGGTCTATCAGGAGCTCCAGCAAAGCTGGGAACCAGGCCTGATTTGGCCAGCAAGGTGCGATGAGAGTTATTTTCACCGGGTGGCTGGTCAAGATCTTGTTCAGGACTGGTTGGATGAGAGGGAGGGGTGGAAACGCATATGCGTTCAGCCCGACCCAAGAGGCTGTAAGGCTGTCGACTTCAAGGGCCTCTTCGTCCGGAAGTGGAGAGTAATAGATGGGAAGGCGATTGTTCAGCCTGGTGGCAAACAGATCTACCTTCGGAGATTGCCAAAGGCAACAAAGGTCGTCTACAATCTCCTGATGGAGTGTCCACTCTGTCTGGACTAGTTTGTCCTGACGGGACAGGGCGTCGGCAAGGATGTTGCGTTTGCCCGGTATGTGTCTGGCACATATCGATACTCCAAGGTCGGCACAAAGATGGTAAAGCTCCTAAGTTAGCTGGCAAAGAATACCGGACTTTGTGCCTCCCTGTCTCCTGATATATGCTACAACTGTAGAATTGTCGGAAAACAGGGTTACTCTCTGATTCTTCAGGTGAAGGGAAAGAGCCCTCACGGCAAGAAGGACAGCCTTCATTTCCAATATATTTATTGAAAGATTGGTCTCCTCCCTTGTCCATTGACCCCTTATGGACCTGTCCCCGTTGTTCAGATGTGCTCCCCACCCTAGTAGAGAAGCATCTGTGAACAGGGACACTTCTGGGGGCGGTGGAGCAAGATCTACACCGCTTTGGAGACGAGTCTCCGACTCCCAGAAGTTCCAGACGTTCTTGAGTAGGTATTGAGGTATCAATACCAACCTGTCTAATGGGTCCCTGTGGGGTTTCCATAGAGACATCAGAAACATCTGGATGGGACGCATATATAGACGGCCGAGCGGGATTTGGTCTGCTGCCGAATTCAGAAGGCCCAAAAGGCTCAAGCATCGCCTTGCGGGAGCTTGAGTCCTACCTCTGAATTCTGCGACGAGATGAAGAATTTTCTTTATCCTGTCTAGGGGGGGCAGCATTTTCCCTACGGCCGTAAGGAACCGAACTCCAACGTAAACGAAGTCTTGGGATGGCGCGAATTCTACTTTGTTTCGTTGATAATCCAACCTGCGGAGACTACTTTTTGCTTTAGAAGATGAAGTTGTTGCAGTAGTAGTTTCCGCGATTTGCAACGGAGTAGCCAATCGTCTAGGTAGTGATGGAGCTTGAACCCCATCACGTGAAAGGGAGCGACGAAGGCTGTGACTATCATTGTAAAAATTAGGGGTGCCGATGCCAGACCGAACGGCAGGGCCCTGAATTGATACGTCTTTCCTTCGTAATGGAAACGAAGGAAGTGTTGATAGTCTGGATGGATCGGTACATGTAAGTACGCATCCGTTAGATCCATCAATACCGCCCAATCGTTGGGCTGTATCGCCGTTGCTATAGACTTGATGGTTTCCATCTTGAAATGAGGAACATTCAAGAAGGTGTTTAACCTGGAAAGGTCTATGATCAGCCTCCATGTCCCTGCTTTCTTGGGAACCAAGAAAATGTGGCTGTAAAAGCCGGGGGAACATGGATTTTGAAGGACCTGGATAGCTTGCTTCTCCAGTAATGTCGCGACCTCTGCTTGGAGGGCAGAGGCCTTGACTGGGTCCTTCGGTGGCTGAACTGGGTTTGGATATATGGTAGTCGGGGGGGGGGGGGGGGGGGGGGGTACGGTTGAAATCTAGTTTCACTCCGTACCTCAACATGTTTGGGACTAGGGACCCCTTGGGGCACCAAACGTCCCAATCGTCTGCAAGTTTTTGCAGACAGGCCCCGACTACCGGCGTCGGCTCCTTTTTGCGTCCGGGAGGAGAAAGGAGGGGGGAGTCACTTCTTCCAGCCTGCACCCCTTGGATGAAAGGGGTGCCTAGTCGGACAGGATCCACCCTGGTTAGAGGAAGTATTTTTCCTCTTCCCAGTCCGGCGACCCTCCGCTTCCCGTCGGAAGGATCCAGCAGGAGCAGGCTGACTAGGGAGGGGTAGGCCTAGGCAGGACCTGCCTGGCGTACGGGATTGAACCCGATGCCTGCTGGGGCCTCTCTATCTTTCTAGCGTTAGGTAGAGAGGTCTTGGCCCTCTGTGTCGCAGTGGGGGAATATAATTTGTCCAAAGCTTTCTGTACTTGAGCCGCCTCTTGTACAGAATCTGCGAACAGGAAAGAACCGTCCATAGGAGCGGTTCTTAAGGCCCTTCCAGCTGGAGGGATCTGATGACATTGAGAGAGCCCAGGGCGGCGTCTCTACGGAGTAGGACGCTATTTGCTGCGTTCTTGGCGGACAGAGCAATAGCGTGCCTTATCGAATGTGACAAGGATGTCACAAGCGATTTTGTGTCATCAGATAGTGACTCATTATCCTTTAGGGATCTGGCTAGGGCCAGGTTAGTGTGCTCTGCGTAGGAGAGCACCGCTAACGTGTTTTTGGCCAGACCCTCTTGTGCTCTAAGTTCTCGGTAAGCCGAGGAGGAGGTCACCCTAGGCACAAGTTGGTCCAGCTGTACATCGTCCTTTAATGTGGAAGTCGATGCTGCAGCTGGACAGCTGGCCGAGCTGACTCGATAATCGTCTGCGCGGTACTGCCAAACAGGAGGAAGTTGTGCCGTGAACAACTTCCCCGGTTTACACCAAGCTATCAGTCCGGCTGCCGGAAGGACAGGGATGGAAGTACGTTGGTGGGCGCCTTGTGAGTCTCTGATTGTACGCTCCAAAAGTTCAGAGACTGCTACCACCGACGGGGAGGGAGGAAGGAATTCAAGGGCCCGAGTGGAGCCCTGAGAGGCCTGTGGATTGGGATCCACTTCCTGTCCCCAAAGTGAAAAGGTTGGTGTCGATAAGGCTGGCAGTTCTGGCGGGGTAGGGCACAGATCCTGCGGGAGGTACGCTCTGATCAAGGATCTGAGTGTCCTCATATCCGACAGGATACTGGCCTCCTCTGGTGACAGCTCCTCCTGATTGGGGGAGCGGTAGCCTGGCTGAGAACTCTCGTTCTCAGAAAATTCCTCTAAAATAGAGGAGTCGGATGGTGGGTATCCGATGGGACCAGGCGCACCAGAGGAACCGGAACCCTGCTCCAGATGGCTGAGTCTATCAGTAAGACCCGCTACCATCTGGATGAGCTGGTACAGTTGCTGTCCCGACTTGGGTTCCGGACCCGACGTGCGGCTTCTCTCAACGACGGGCGGTTGAGGGGAGGGTGGGCGCAGAGGCGAACCTTCGAAGCCGTATGTACGGGCGAATGGGTCTTCCAGAAGCGGAAGATGCCCATATTCTGAACAAGAGTTCAGATGTCCCCTCTGCGTAGCTCGTTCCATGGGAACGACGCCTCTGCTACGAGGAGGGGGTGGCACTTCCGGTTGGCTCCACCTAAGAGGTTGGCCAACGTAGGAAGGTGCCTGCATTTCCGGCAGGACGAAGTCCGAAACCGGAAATGCCCGTAACTCCTTCGTCGGTATGGAGCTACCGGTTGCCCTTTTAGGAGGAGGTACGGAGGGCGGAAATGCTGTTACCGAAGACGCATGGCGTTTTGGAGGTGGTGTTATAAAGTCCGTCCCTACTCTACTGTGTCCGTGAGGACTGGGGTTATTTCGCAGTGAAGACTGAGAAAAACCCCCAGTAGTGTCTTCGGTTACTGATACACGGGAACCTGTGACAGCAACCGGAACTGCAATCGGCGGACCGGAAGCAGGGTGCTCCTGCAGGTACAAAGGGCTTGTACTCGGGGGAGCGGACGACAGAGGAACCGGAAGGTTCCCTGAGGTCCGGGGTATATTAAACCCTTGGAGACTTACTGACTTACTGACATTGATAATGTCTGATCCCGCATCCTTCGCAGCCGCGGCCGGAACCGGAACTCGGCTGACGGAAGGGGTGGTGGCGGAAGGTCTGGTAGACCTCTGGGTTATCTGCCCGGAAACGGAACCGAAAGAGGGTTTAGGCGTCTTTGCGGCCCGCTTCCCGCCACCAGACGAAGTCCTTTGTGGTGAGACAAAGGATGCCGTCGGAGGGGTACGCCATATAAAAAATGGTACCAATGACAATAAAAACACTGGGAACCCCAAGTAGGCCAGAAAGGACGCAATTATTAATGGAAAGGAAAACATGCCTACTTGAATTAAACACTATTGCAATGGATCTGAGTCTTGTTCATTACAATAGAGAGGAGAATAGTCTACGTAAATCTCCCCTACCAAGATCAAAATAATGGAGCCGGGTCAACTAAGCTAGCTGAGAAAGGTCTATAATTAAATAGACTGGACAATACTAATGCCAAGATTAGTTTGGCGGTCTACTCCGTAGGTGAATGAACCCAAACATCGTCTAGACTTGGCTGGTTGAATTTGGTTTTAAATCGAATTCACGGCAGCTTTGAAAAAACGATGTGCTTCGTAGAAGCACAAAAGTAAAGACTGAATATGGCGGCATGAGATCGGCGCGATCTCGCGGGATCGGTCAGGGCGCCGCCTGGCGGCCGAGCTGTTAACTCAGTTCTCCCTTTAGAAAATTAAAGGGATACTCTTGTGTTTGAGCCCAAATGGAGTAACATGCAAAAGTGTTCCATAGGTAAGTTTGAATGACACAAAATGTGATCGTGGCTTTGAAGATGATGATGATGATGATGATGATGCCAATGGTTTAGCCTTTCTTGGTAAAATTGAAGAAGAGGGCACTGATGATGAGCCTACGGGACCTGAGGTTCTACCTCGGTTGGCATTAATTGTTAATAAAAGATTTAGAAACTCTGTTCCTGTAGATAGCTTAAAGGAAAAGTACAATAACTACTGCAAGCCGAAAAATTGCCTCAACCTATCAGTTCCGAAAGTCAACACTGAAATATGGCAGAAACTTGATAGGTACCGTAAGGGAGTAGACCTTAAATGTGTAAGGCACAAGTAAAGGCAGTTGCTGCTGTTACCAAGGTCGCTGGCGCACCCCTGAAAGTTGAGAAGATTGACAAATCCAAGAAGCAGGATTTGGTTAAAAAACTGACCAAAAATGAAACCTGACTCCATCTATCTTCTCGGACATGCTTCATGGGAGGTTTCTCTGAGATGAAGGGACTTGATCAAAGAAAATACTCAGTGTTGTGCACTGATAGCTCGATGTCACTGATAAACTTTGGCGATGAGACTTCCAAAACTCTAAAAGCGCCGAGTCGCTCAGACGATGTGGGCAAGGATGCCACAGGTAGGAATGATTATCAAAACTCCACTTAAAAAAAATGGTCAGGTCACCGAGGTTGCAGCAGACCCTTTCAAGGCCAAAATTACTATCAAAATTACTTTCAAAAATGGTAGAAAGACAGGGAGAATAAGTAGTCGCTTCTCCAGTTACTGTTACACAGTCTCATGTAAGTACTCAGTTAGCTACTGTTATATAACATTATAATATATTCTCTCCAATTTGATATGATTTTTTGGTAAAATATAGTTAATGTTATTTAATGGTCAAGTTCAGACATCTGTGTCTTGGAAACCTAATCCTGAGGCCTATGCAGTTGATGCATTCACACAAGACTGGCACTCACACAGATTTCATGCTTTTCCACCGTTTAGCATCATCACACAAGTGCTACAGAAAGTGGTTCAGCACAGAGCAATGGGAATCATCGTTGTACCAGACTGGCTGACTCAACCATGGTATGATATGCTGAAAGCACCGCTGGTAAAGGATCCACTGCCCATGCGGAGGGAGGAGCGCCTCCTTGTGTTTCCAGGGCAGGACTTGTTCCACCCTTTGCGAAAGAAGAAATTCTCTCACTAGGGAAGTCTATTATAAGGAAATAATTCGAATTGCAAGCAATACGCGGACGACCATAGACATTCTGTGCAGTCATGGCGTAACGGGACCATGAAACAATACTCCTCTTCTCTCAAGAGATGGCTGACTTTCTGTGCTGCTAGAGGCGTAAATTCCTTGTCACCGGATATCCCTCAGGTCCTGGATTTCCAGACAGAACTGTATGAATGTGGGTTGGGATAGAATTCAATGAACCAGGCGAAATCTGTGTTGTGAACCTTCATTAAATTAAATGTCTCATGTGGTGAGCATCCACTGGTGACACGCTTAAAGGGAGTTTTCAATGTGCGACCTTTTCTCCAAGACAATGGGACGATGGATTAAACTGGTTATGAAACTGGTGTGTTCTCCCTCATTCTACGAGATTATGCCACAGCCTTGGCACTGCATTCAAAAGGAACGCTGACTGATGTTATTTTGAGTCCTATAGGATGGCAGAATGCAAACACAGTTGCAAAATTTTACAACAAACCTATTAAGGATTGCAATAATGGCCAACAGCTTTCGGCAACTTAGCGATTAGTGTATTCTTACATTTATAGACTGCAATTTGACTGCAAATGTAGAGGACTATAGGATGACATAAACCTTTGCTATATTGCTATGAAAATTACAGTATACATGTAATCAGCATTCATGCGGATGCTTTTGGTAGTGATTAATTAATAATACATGCCTGATCCATATTTCAGCCATTCAAAGCGTTCAATACTGAAGAGTAGCTAGAATGTGCTTTCTCATGTGATACCTCCGTTCCCCATTGATGGTTCGATGGAACCTCAATCATACTTCGAATTACGGTACTTACGGTAAATCACGTATTATTTTCCAATTTTACTGCAGGCCAACTTTTACTTCCTTTTAAGTGACTCTTTTGCGGAATAATATCTCCATGAATCCAAGGTTGTTCAAACACACATTTCCTTATGAGATGACAGACTTTTGGTGTCGAGATTTTTGAATTAAATGACCCTCAGAGGCGCTGAAATTGCATGTACGGGTTTCATTCTTCAATATTTTCCTGGAGGAGCCCCCCCCCCCCAGACTGCCACTGGGGATGCACCTGCGGTGCTCGTGTTCAGGCTGCGCTCAAAGCTCAGTGGCCCCCTTTTCTCATAACCCTGGATCTATACCTGAACTAGCCCAGAAATGTTTCAAGCTGTAACTTCAGTGATTTCTGGCCGGTAGACATATGTCTCAGTGAAGCTCTTCCACCGACTAGTGGCAAGGTATCCTAATACCACGTGGTGGGTTGAAGTGGCCACTGCCGTGGACTTAATTCTAAAGGATATTGTCTTTGTTATCATTGACCAGAATTTGATCAAGGCACGATGCTTGGCTAGGAATAAAACTTAGTGTTTTGATGATGCAAAAAAACTGCTAACAGTTGGTTTTTCATAAGAGTTGTCTGTTTCAGTCATAAATTACACAAATTGGATTGTTAGTATGGACGAGCTGATTGAATTCAATAAAATATTCCATGTTTGAAAATCGATGACCAACCTCTGTAATATACGTTGTCTTTACGCATAAGCTCCCGATAGGTGGCCAATGTGTAACTACTATTGGCCAATTAAGGGCCACTCTCTGTAATGTAATGAAAGAGAGTGGTTGAGTCACTCGAGTAGAAGGGGCTCATAGCATGGGTTTTTTTTCATAAATTTATGCCTGAAATTATGGATTTTCCATGGTTTAAAAAAATGTGTTCATAAGATTATATAACTGATATCTCCAACACAATATAACTACCACGAACAAGATCATGTGACCAAGGGTTCAGGAGAACCAAAAAACTTGTTCGAGTAAGTTCCTATGAATATCGAGAGTTATCAACTTATAAACTGTCCAAATTGAATGGAAATTATATTAAAATCAATGAAACGCTGTGCGGAAACTTCTGAAAAATAAAATTAAGCAAGGAATGGCCAGTTTATCAGCAGAAGTAAAATTTTCTCTGCCAACTAAAGTTTATGAACCCAACTACAAAATCCAGAACCCTCGAAACTATTACCAGAGCCATAAGAGCGACCTGTCCATGGCCAGCATCAGCTCACAGACATGAAACAATAAGGTACTATCATTACTATCATGATTGGCAACATCTTGGGAGGCGATTAAATCTTGGTACAACAGGATCTAACTACAGGCCGTGTGTGTAGGTATATACATAGCTTAGCTAGAAGTAGCTCAATGGCAGACTCACCAAGATTGGAGTCCTCATGCAGCACTGCATGGGAAGAATTAAATATAAAATTAGATAACCTACAAATATGTATAGACCAAAATCATTTCTAGCAGAAAATGTTAGATTAGTATGGTCTTGAGTTTTTCACTCATATCATTATCAATGTTGCTGTGGATTCCATCAGAAGTTCAAGTGCAGTTTTGTCAGTATGTAGGACAAACATAATCTGATTCACAGGAATTAACAAAATCGCCTAGTTGGAAAATATTAGCATTACAAGAATCTTGTATTGAAACCAACAATGACATCAACTACTCTACTAAAATTTTAAAAAGTTACAATCATTGTAAAGCATTATCTACATTATACCAAAGAATTGTACATTTTGCCATGCTGCAACTACCAACCACACTAACTCATAAAAAATATAACCATAAAACTAACTTTGGAAGTAGTAAAAAATAGGCAATGCCAAATAAAAGAAATACACATATATTACCAAAAATATCTTAACAATACTATGTAAAAGTTAGCAAGAATACACAGAGATAAATTATAAATTGAGGTCAGGGGACACGGAGCAAAAAGCAGCAATGGAAAGACAAATACTGTGTGCTGCTATCTCTCTATAATTTGGTTTTGAGGAAGGGAATTATGTGAAAAAAAACATGTTTTTTTAAAGATTTGCGCTGTAACAAAAGTTTAATCACAATAGTTTCAATGCTTACCCGTCCTAACTTTCTGTATTGGTACAGCATCGTCAACACATAGATAGTTCTTATTGCTCTGACGATCCAATGTCTGTTGGCTTAAATCTGGCTTCTCAACACTCAGATGCATCTTGATAGTAGGGCGTGACCTGGATGGAATAAGTCAAAGAATTACATAACCACTCCGATGACAACATTCTAAAATGAAGCTACGTATGCTTGTTGCTCCCTACATCGAGACTGACATAGAGCTGAAGAGTGGCAACATGATGGAGCAATTTGTGATTGATTGGTCTAGCTGTACTAGCCACAGTGGGTTTTAACAGCACAACCGGTACAAATGAAACGGCCAGGGGCCAGCTGAACTTCAGGTGAGAGATGTGCTATAGTTACAATACAGACGGCTCATTGACCATATGATCAACCTTATTTTGCTGGCGAATGGTGTGCAAAAAAAGAATGATAATATTAGTAAGTTGTTTGCACTTTCAGTTAGCAGTACTTCAAAGTGAAATGACCTGGGGCCATGTGCTTACCTGGGATAAATGACAGGAATAAGGTAACGGTTATGGTTTCAGAGATTTTTACCTCATTGACCTTGGAAACAAGGTTGAGGTCAAAATCTTTGAGCGACTATGTTAGAGTTGAATATAATAATAAGTGACATGCACTCAAAGACCACCCCTATGGAACAAGCATGCCTTGCTCGGATGCTGAGACAGCCAAGTTAGTTTGTGTGTATTCAAGAGCAAATAAACGATAAAACGATTATAATTGTTGTCCTTCTTGGTGTCAAAACCGGTCGTCTAAACCTTTGCCACTTTGTGATTGTGTGAGTGTGAGTTTTTGACTTTGAAAACTTTCATCGATCGACAGCTGCACGCCATACACATGTGATGCATGTGAACTAAGGATACGGTGCACATTTCTACACGCTCGGTCACGCTCCCCGTTTCGACACAATCAATCAAGGGTGGTGCACAGCCATATCCCATTCACTTCATGGAATTCCCTGGCCGGATTAGTATGAGAATATTCGAAATCACCATGTTAACACTGTGACTCATTGACTTGGAAGCCAAGGTAACTTTTTATTTTCTGTACATCGGAAGCCTGCTAGATACGTGTTTTGTCGACCATTTGTGACTTTTGTCCTATCGGACAATTATGTTTCAGCAGTTTTCAACGTCAACATCACCAACATCTAAGTCTCACCAGTACATTATATTCTTCTAAACTTATGCCATGATGTCATGATGTCCTATGCATCAGAAGTCCACTATCCCACATACGTATTTCGCCGAGAATTGTAACTTTAAACGATTTAAGCCCAGCGTGCAGGGCAGTTTAAACGTCCATCACCGTCGAAGTTGCACCTGTAATTGCATCAAGCACCAAGCCGTCCAATCCACACTGATCAAGCCAAGCCTATCAAGTGCAAGTCACAGGCAAGACGAGATCAAGTTATCTCTCTGTTAGTATTTTGTAGAAAATTTGTAAATTTTTACTTATTGCTGAGCATTCTTTATACTTCTTGTATTTTTACCGTTCCATTTGGCATTTTAGAATCACTATGTATGTCATGTATGTAGCCTAATTTCCTGCTGTCATACTTTGAAATGGTGAGCTACGGCAAACTGATTTTCTGCCACCTAATTTTGATGGTCAAGTCCTGAGCCATGAACTGGCAACGTCCTACTTCCTTTTGTTCATGCACTATCTACATGCCCATTAATTGCATTCACCCTCCCCCCCCCACCCACCCCCACCTCATCCCGACCAGGATGCCTTCAACAACAAAGTTCAGGTATTTACATTACACCTATCCTGTGAAACACGATTATGGTCCGAAGGCAAGGTTTTCGAAAATATCCAGCAGTTGCGTACTGCTTTTTTACGTCATTTTAGCCCGACTCATGCTATTTATACAAATGTCAGGTTATTTGAAGGTTTGAAATACAACACGGGTGAATCAGCAGAACAGTTCATGAGTCGATTTACAATTGCGGCTCAACGCATTGGCTATAACCAGGCACAAACAATAATAAGTTTTTGCAGTCTGTACCTAAAGACTGTGAAACCGCTGTAATCGTGTCTACCTCAACAGATGCAGACGCTGTGGTTTTAGCCGATCATGCGTAATGGTTTTTGGATATCCAGAAGCAACATTCTGTCACCTTTTCCACCCCAGAGGACAATGCCATGATGTCTAACTCCAATGAGCCACCTGCATTAGAGAGCCCTCGCCCTATCCCAGACGCAATCAGGATAGTCACCCTCGCCATCGTCCATAAGAAGATCGCCATCGTCGACTTTATCGATAACAGAGTCCAAGCAGGCCCAGAAATAAATGCCGTCAAGACACTGGTGCAAAGTATATGCACATCAACTCTTCCCACAGGCACTTTCCCTTGCCAAGGAAAATGATGCAAACTCTGCCCACTTATCTTTAATGACAAGAATATTCAAATTCCTAACAACACAAACACTTTTATTACATCTAGACCTTCTCTTGTAACTCGGCACGTTTATTTGATAAGTTGTGATCTCTGCCCTAATACATGTTGTATTGGTGAAACGAGTCAGTCACTAAGACAAAGGTGAATGGACACAAGCAATACATAAGACAAGAAAACTTGCTTTTACCAGTTCGGACACATTTCAATAATCCCAGATACTCCATTAATAACACTAGCATATACCCATGGAGCAGGCAAAGTTGAAATGTAATATAGATTAGTTAAATGGGCACGATGATTGAGCTACATTAAATTTCTAATGCTACTGAAGTTTTATTAAAGGTTAAACACGAAATGAACTGCATTTAGGGACTTATTGCTGCTATCTACATGCAACCCCCAATAGATTGATTGGAGTACGCTATTTTGTGATGATGTGACAATGCATTGAGACCAGTGACAGCAGGTCCTGTTCCAAATAAGGCCCTCACATGTCAGGCATATCACCTACCCACTCCCGTACCCAATGCCACTGTCGGACCAAAGCCAGGCGCATGGAGAGATGCAGAACGCAATTCAAACTGACAACATCAGTCAGTAAAGAATAAAACAAAGAGCAAGCGCTGGCCACTGTTCATATTTTGTCCATCCTGGCATAACTGTTTATTGATACCCTGACTGCATGTTCCGGTAGGCCACTCTGCAGAATTTGCCTCATCACTCAGGTCAGTGTTTCTCGAATAGAACTAAAATAGAATAGGCTAATCATTAATCTCCCTGCTAATACCCTGCACCATGGACCAGGTTGTATAGCACTACATACGTGCTGGAAGCTAATACTGATGTGGCAGGGAGAATATGCGTGAAGTTTGTGTATGCTTTTGAGAATGAGCGGAGCTCTCCAGTCGTCGTGCTCTCTGAAAAGTTGTTATTTATTCTAAAACCACGAAGATATTCGACGTATGACACCCTCAGTGACACTCTTACGTATGATCCAGACCTACGAAGCCAAAGGTTGCAAGAATTCGACGCATTTCCGAGGCCCAATTTTGAAACAAAAATCGCCTCCTATTTAGCGGCCACAACGCGCATTATAGTATAGATGAGGATCACTGTGCTACAAGGCCCTTTTCCTAACCTTAAACAACGACGCATAGCAGAACAAAAACTTAGAGCTAAATTTGATTGCATTCAAAACGGTTTAAATCATGACAGCGGATTCCTTACTCATTATACATAATCAATGTATTAGCCTCTCACCCTTGATCCTCCCCTGTTTACAGTGTTCTTTGAAGTTCCTTTTAGTTTCGCCATATTTGTATTCCACTCTATCATCCTAAAGTGTCATCATCCTGCCTGTTTTCTTTTCATTTGTACCTTTTATTCCCTAGTTCGTACTGTAATGCCTATGTTGTTTTTGTGATCTCCAGTTCTGCCAACAATCACTGTACTATTTTACTTGTTTATATTTAATGCTTTGTAAACTTTTCCGGAAGTCCTTGAAGAAGACACGGTAGTGTCAAAAGCTAGACTCAACAAAGTTCTATGTCGATCTACAAAAAATTGTGTTCTTTATACTTTCTTTCTGCTGATATTGTTCATCTTGATTGACACGACATCTTCCTATTCTCTTTTCAATATAAGAACTTGTTAAAGTATCCTCATCATGATCTTTCTAATCCCATTTCCAAGATGACAAGACTCCTCGTCAGATTATTTCTGAGCAGATAGATTTGCAAGACAGCACCTTAGATGAAAGCGAGAAACAGAATCTTCTCGATTTGATTTTAAAACACATGGAAGCCTTCAGTCTGGGGAAATAGGTGATTATTTAATAGATGATTATTAAATAGATGATTAAACAGCCGTGTCAGGCAGGTCAACTAGAATTATGTCAGTTTGCAGAGTGTTTTGGAAAAATTAGGTCATTCCAACATTTTGTCTTCGTTTATGCTTATCGGTGATATAACTATTCTCGAATAGAGAATCACCCATTTGATCCTCCCAATCGGCCGAAAATATTGAAGATCCCCCAGAGGATGTAACATGTGTTAGGAGTAAAGTCATTGGTGACTATTTTACGTAACAATGTAGATTGGTTACATGCAGGTTTGGGTTACAATCGGGAACACTCCACCAAGACCACCCACCATTATTTTCAAACACTGAAAAACCATACTCGTCATTTCAACCAAGCAATTCAACTAGTTTTACACGTTAGATGTTATTTTCTACTTCATAAAAAGTTTTTGTTTTATCTTCTATTAAACAGCCAGTTTGGTTTTTTTCATCTTTTTTTTCTACAGCTACTGTTATTTTTTGCTTCATGAAAACTGATTTCACCAGGAGTGGATATTTGTAAGTTTTCATTAATTGCACAAATCTGATAATAAGTGTGAAATCTATAAAACGACATGATTATTTGAGTGTTGTGGTTCAAGTGGTCGTTAACTGAAACCCCACAGCCGGTTGTTGCAAACCCTACAGCCATTTTGAAGTAATTCTGAATTGATTGTTGTTTTTTTTCTAGTTTCAGACAATCTGATTGATTTTTAAAATATAAAAAACCTGGGAGTTATGTCACTTTTTTTATTCTGAAAAAAACTATTATCGCTTACGTAGACACCAACATTGAAAAAGTCATATTCAATGTTTTTCTTGTGTTTTGCTGCCAACGGGTAATATTTCATTTATTATGGAAGATTTGTTTTATCTGTGGTTAATGTGCTCTAAATGAATAAAAATGGACTTCATAATAAGAGAAAAAGAATGTAGCGAACCCTCTTTTGAGTATTACTTATCAGATCAATTAAAAACATGAAATCTATTACTTTGAAATCAATAACTTTTTACCATTCGTGGTGGACAGGTGATATCCCCCCCCCCTGTATTATTGATTTGATCAAAAGAAGAACTGACTCAGGGCAACCATCCAACTCTTACGCCATTAATTTTGATGCTCATTTTAGTTTAGCAGAACTGTGTTCCTTAATCACGAAGCACATAAAAAATATTTCAGGGCATGTTAAATTCAACTGTGAGGAAAATAACAACAGAAACAATGGAATCCTAACATATAAGACTTGCTTAAACATGTTGAATTGTAGATTATGTCATCTTGGTCAATTATATTACTGTGAATGTGGAAGTATTCAAACGGTTTGTCACCCGATAGGTACTCATCAGGCTTTCCAATCAACTCAAGAAAATATCTCGCACGAACACTCAAACCAAAAAGATATTTTGTATTTTGCGATCATTTTATGATCAAACCATACTGCTGTTGATCTCTTTTGCTACAGGCGATACCAAGTCGTCTGGTTGTCTCCTACAGTTTAAAATGTAACACATTCTTGTTATGCCAACTAGTTTCCCTTTGATCTCTGAAACCCTCAATGAAATATTTTACTGTGTACAGTCCATCTGGAAGTATAACGTATTACCTGCCATTACCCTTTTTAACAATGAAAGCATGGTTTCCCATTTTCCGAGAAATGTTGTCAAATGTACAGGGGAGTCTCCCGAAGATGATGCTCATACCTTCAACATTGGTCAACGGCTCATCCAATTGAATTGTCAGATCATTGCTGTTTTGACCATCTAACCACGCAGCTTTTATTTTCATTTTATGTGTGTTTAACATTGATTTTATAAATCTTAAATGTGTTTTAGTGCTTTTTTAATTGATTTTTTAGCTTTTTTTTCTTCTTAAATTTAGCTAATTTTTTTGGTTCATAAAGTGATTTTTAAAAGTTTTTTTTAAATGTTCTTTTGCATTTTTTCGTTGTTTTAATTTTTGTTTTTTATTTGTGGTTTTTATTTTTTGCGTTTTTATTTTGTGGTTTTTTTGGTGTTTTTTATCTTGACGCAAGGGCCCAAAGCGCCGCGTAGTGGCAAAAAAGCGAAGCTGGCGAAACATTTATAACGGGTCACCGTCACTTATTATCGGACTTATAGCGCATTTACGGGGTTGCAACTATTTTGCTTTATAGTGTAACCAGGCAAGAAAAGCATGCGACCTAACGCCGATCTATTTGTATAAAGTGATAATTGGAAGGTATATAGTAGGAAATATCAATAAAATAATCATTCCATGTCATCTTTTGAGGGCATTTTTGATTGTAAAAAATATATGTGTACGTCACCGGAGTCTCTGCAATGATCATTTTATCACAGCAGTCTTGCGCAAGTAGAAGTTCTTTACCTATTAGTTCTTCACTTATTACTCTGGCGCAAAGCCAGACGTTTTCCATTACGATTTCACTACAATTTTTGACCAGAAGGAGCAGTGCGCGAGATATGCCAATGAGCAGACTTCCCTCGCTTGAGTTACGGAAGAATGTATCATATCACGCTAAGCTGACCACTGCTGACCATGATCGGCGTGCATTGGACTGGTACAAGTTGGAACTGAACATTGAATATGCTGGTGGTGACGCTTTCTGATGAGAAGTTGGTCGTGACTGATGCAGTATCCTTGGACTTGTCCACAGCATCGTTCAATCATTGCTCTCTGAGCTGGTTTGATTCTGTACTTACCCAAATACTGAGAACAAATGCCTGTTGACTGTGCTTTAAGAGAGACTGGCGCCATGCCTAGTCTCTCTTAAAGCACAGTCAACAGACACCAACCCCCTCAGACTAAGAAACCACAAACGCCCAACCCTTCCTGCTACCTTAATACTTCAGGGTAAGTTTATTGGGTAAATGAGATTTCATGGTGTTGGTTTTTATTTTTCCTGTTGAACATAATGTAAATATCAGGATTTTCCACTAGGTTTCTGATTTGATCTTTTGTCATTTTGTTGTAACGTTGTGGTATTAAAGGTCATATATCAAGGTTTGAAAACATGCTTGATACTCATGAAATATGTTGAGGGTTAAAAAAACAAGATCCCAGACATTAAAAAAATTCTAATAATAAAGTCATTATTTAGTTATTTCAATTTTCAATTTGAAACTATTTGAATTTCCCACCACACACAACTTTAGATTAGTTTCACATGTGGCCGCTAGGGATTTTTTGATGACGTAGGTCAGGTCAGTCAGAACAAAGCAAGATGGCTTCCGCATACAGTTCAGAGAGTGAGAGCAGTGAATTTGAGGATGTTTTGGTCGATACAGAAGGATATTTAAACGTTGAGCCGTACATGTTCGAGCCATTAATATCACTAGATCATAATGAGAGTGATCATTCGGACGAAAGTGATTAGAATTTGTGGTTAATCAATTTGCATGGCAGACCTGCCGATATAGCAAAGAAGACATTGATAGACGGTTGCAGATGCATAACATGTATGATTTTTGAACAGACTAATGTTGCACAATATTGTTTCGCCTCGTCAGTGTTGTATCGCCAGTTATGTCATGACGCTGAACTACTATTGAAAAGTGACGGTATTATGCACAATCATCTTGACGTGACGATATAATGCCGTGCAACGTTAGATAGGCCTAGATGTCAGATGACAATAATCTGTCATTAACAGTGGCTGTCACTGACACTGACCTGTGTCGCTGTCACCTTGCTATGGCTGGAACACAAGAAGACACTATGCGGTATCACAGGCCCCAATGGGGCCTACACATTATGTATAACAACCGACCTCAGCAGCCTCGGGCATTAAATGCAATTGACATGGTTGGAACAGCTGTTTTTAACAAGTGGCATTTAATATTCAGTTGGATGCAGATATCCGGCTTCATGTGATAATCCGTATCGATAAAGTGATCACTGCAAAGTTTGGCCGAAGGCCCAGGCTTCCAACACTCCAAACGTTTGCACTTCCAAATCCACAGCTTCCTCCTCTCTCGTTCAACTGGCTTTGGAAATTCATGAAAATGGGTCCCATCCGTCATTCGATTGTTCTTTGTGCTAGCCTTGACACAATTCGGAGCCACACAATACACCATAGTGAATGAAACACATTACTTCCAGGTGTGCATAATTAATTAAGGCCCTCCTGCTTTTATGATTGCATGACATGTACAGATGACCTGATCTACATCACAACTTTTGCTGAACCCGCCGCCTGGCTCTAACAAGCCAGTTGCTAGCCTGATCAGGTAATCAAGTTGTCAAACAAATAATTGGCTATATCTTCAAAATGGATGGAGCTAATTGCATTTGGTTTTCTGTATTGTATAAAGTGTTAGGTACACTTTTGAAATCGTCTTACAGCAGAAAATGGCAAAAAACCTTGATATATGACCTTTAAGTAAACTGTGGTTTCAGCAGTGCTATCCAGTATTGAAAACTCTAGAGTAATCTCCAATCTTTCACGAAACTTACTTTTGGTTTTTAAAATTTCTTTGATCTTGTAATTGTGCTCGATTTCGAGGTCTAAAGCCTACCATAGTTCAGTTCTGTTTTATGTTTAAAGTCTACATTTAAATCTTTTAAAAATATAGAAGAAAGGTCTTTGCTCTCTTCACTACCTTGGGTTTTAGTGTTGTTTTTTTGTCTTCATTTAAAGTATAATTATTTTCTTAAACTGATGAATTTAACAGTTTAACAAAAAGGTCTCTTAAATGGAACATTAAAAGAACATGAAATGGTCCAGGGACCATGTGTGCACCTCAGGTAATGTAATGCATGTCATTTGCAGTGGATATGGAGAGATCAGTTTCACCAGTTTTAATTGAATAATATTATTCTTCTCGGCTCAATGGCACAAAAGAAATTTACCAGTATCATCTAAGTATAGCATGTTGTTTATAAAGTTGACTGAATTTCAGGGTTATTGAAGAGTGTACATGTCACATGGAAATTGGTTGACATCTGTTCCACAGTTTAGGAGTAATAGGACTTTGTTGGATTTCCAAGATGGTGGCCCGGCGACCATATTTGTCATGGGATTTGACTGAAAATTAGCGATATTGATAAGAGTACTTAGATACATAATCACATGAAGTTTGGTTGCAATCCGATCATTAGTTTCGGAGTAATAGGACTTTGTTTGATTCTCAAGATGGCTGCCTGGGGCCATATTGGTCGATGGATTTGACTGAAAATCAGGGATGTTGTACATAGATATACAATCACATGAAATTGCTTTATGCTCCCTTGGGCCAAACCCGAAGCAGAAATACTGGTTGTACTCTCACCAAAGGTACGAACCAAAAAGATTCAACAATCAGCAATGAATACTAGGTGATTTATCACACTTATTAAATGTTTTACGCAACACCCCCTAGTGGCCAGACCAGAAATGCCATAAGATTTAAAATCAGACCTACGACTTTGACCTCTGTACAGAGATTTGGATCAACTCTTCGGCTTGTGATGACAAAATTATGAAGACTTTGTAATTTGACACAGACTTTGACCTCTGTGACCTCTCAAACGCAGGATAAGGTAAAACATTCATGACATATTATTTCCCCACATAAAGCTTGCGGCAATTTGCGACCAATGTGATGAGCGACTTTTTTGAATTTTTGCTTTCCGTCCCCTCGTAGCCAAACCAGAAGTAGGAATGTTTGAAATCAACTTCAACCCAACAGTTCTTATGCTCCACCTTAAAAATGACTCAAGTGTGTGGTCTCTATTTAATTTCACACACTGCTATGCCAAACACATTTTTTCCGTTCATTTAATTATTGAAATGTCATATTATCTTGTAGTTATTTCAGCAGGCAGCACAGGCACCTTCAATCTTAAACGGGATTTCGCACACCAACAATTCAGCCTACTTTTTACCTTTTCTCGGGCGGTGAAAATGAACCGTCACATTTCATATCGATTAGTCTCGCGCATATAAGTTAGCTAGATTAGGCCTGCTGAACATGTGGACAATAGGGTCTGCAATGGGTACTGGAAAACTATGGATTACAAAACACTGGACTGGACTGGGAAAATCTGGACTGACAGTCATCGCTCTCCACCGCCTGGGTGCTGTCAACATTATAATATCTGAGTGGGAATTGGGGCTGAGAACATTTCCTAATGTTGGTGGTTGGTCTTGGGTAAGGAACTTGACATGCAGAAGGGTCACAACGTGCGAGGTACAGGTCCTTGGCAGAAAGGTCACAAAATGTGAGGTGTGGATCGGCAATTGTCAAGGGGGCAAATTGGCATTACGTAATCATGGTAATCAGGTATAATCGACTGTGCTATTAAAGGAAGCCTCCAGTTATCAATTAGCAATTTCAGCAACTCACAACATTTGAAACAGGGTTCAAACAATACATTCTCAAAAACTTATGGATTTTCATCAACATTTACTATTTTTAATCATTTTTTAATGATACCCGCATAATATCTGAAGTGGGCGCCGACATTTTGTCTGGTCACGTGATCGTCACCAGAGCCGCTGATGTCACTCGTGCTGTAAATATAGCAAAAATGGAGGATTATGACTACGATTCAGACCTGTCAGATTCATCGCTCGAAGAAATTGTTGGGAATGACGCAGAGGGAGGGATTCAGCCCTATCAGTTTGAGCCTGTTGCGAGAGGAGACTACCAAGAACCAAACGGGACTGAGGATGTTGATCATCCCTTCACTCAACCGATAGATTTTGCGATCAGAGTGAGGAACACTGATTGGTGCCAATGCGATGCATGCACTACACACGGCAATCCATTGATGAACTTTTGCTGCCAGGAATTGGAAGAGTTGACAGACCGGATTTTTGCAGATGATTTGGACTGCATATGTCTTCACAGAGATTTTGATATAGTAGTGCTGCATGAGCCGATCCTACGAACAGCGCTAGTGGCAATGAAGGATGTTAAACGAGCAAGTTTGGTGGAACCTAACAAAGAAAGGTAAAGGACAAAGCCAGAATTATCCTATGGCTATGCATCATGATCATATCATCATGTTGCATTACCATTTGCTTACATTCAGTCAGTGACATCAACGCCAACAGTACACTTATGATTATTTCTACTAATTTATTGAACATAGGGGTCTACATGTTCACTACAATGTACATCACAGGACAAAAGTTATTTACAAAACACAGACAAAAATACAATATACAACATAATTCAAACTTAAATCAACAGTTTCTTCAATATATCGTGGCACATCAGCTGAGAGGTTGAAAAGTCACAAATCATGCTTGTCAGAAATTCAAGAATGTACAAACAACGATTGATAACCATGCCATGACTTTTATGTCCGTATGTTTTGATTTACTTTCAATATCTCTCATTGCAGGGCATACCGACTTGCTGCTTACCGTCAGTTTACGTGGTGGACACACAACAGACTTGGCAAGCGTGTACGGAAAGTAATACGTCATGTGTCGTGAAAAGAATCCGTGCTAAGTTCCCAGACCCAGATGGCAACTACACAGGTTTCAGGGATGCAGACCCAGAAGAAAATGAAGACGATGCTATATATCCGGATTAAACATGCACTTGTTAAGAAAAACATTGCTATTGCAGTATTGTGGCTGGTGTGTGAGAGTCTACAATGTAAATAATGTCATTGTCACAATGCATTCAGTGATCCATAAAATGAAATTTGAGAATTCTTTTCAACAATATCATCAACAGAGATCATTTCATAAAAGTGATACCGAGAGAGATTAAATATTTGACCATAATAGTGGCATTTCTTGGAAGTATCTAACAATAACGTATATTCAAAATTAAACTCAAAAGTGAGATGAAACCAAATTTCTTTCTCTGTTTGCTTATTTAGGAGCAAATCGTGAATGCTGCTGAGTTCTCTTGATCACCTCAGCTCTGTCTGGCCTTTTAAGTCTGGCAGTGTTTGGCAAAATTGGAGGGAGGTCAGCATGGGACTTCTCCAATCTGTTGGTGCGCATGAGGACAACATCTTTCATTAAGTTTTCCCTGTATGGATAGGTCTTCTTCTCCAGCTTGGCCTTGGCTACCCATTTCTTGTTCGTTGACAGGGACTTGGGGCAGACAATGCTGTATTGCAAAGCACCATCTTTCGTTGTGGACTGCTGTCTTCCAACATGGTTGTTATGATCAATGGCAGCCAGCTGAATGCGGCATACCATTCGCTCATAGCTGAAGTGCTGCCGTTTAGGTGCATATTTCAGCATGAGTGAATGATACACTTCCAAGTTCCCGGTGTGGCAGTACAGGGTACAGTAGGGGAGATCTTTCGTGAGGTTCTTGTCCTTAACAACCTTGACGAGGGCATCATGGGCAGGAGATCCAATGCGCAGCCATGACTTCTGACCATCTTCTTCGGACAGCGGAGGGTGTTCGCATTTGTGGAAGCGCCTCTTGTCCTGCCATATGTGGATGTTAGCCGCATGGTACACCACTGACTCCCATCGCTCCCGCAGCTCATCAACATTTCCTTCGCAAGACTCAGCGCACCACCAAAAGTGGTTGCTGATGGAATGCAGCCACTCAAGAAGTGGAGCCAAATCCTTTTTTTTGCCACAGATTTTTACAATCTTCTTAACAATGCTCTTAACTAAATGCCACAAGTCAAACTGGTGAATAATGTCTGGATATTCTACTCGAAGAATCTTTCGGATTGAAATGTGGCGATCTGTTGTCAGAACTTTTATCTTAATCCCCCATTTTTTCAAATTGTCCAAACAATGCCTCATTCCCATTGGTTCCATTGCATTGGAATTCTTAACGGCAGGGTCTGCAGTGTTATTGACACAGAAGTCTACTATAAACCCAAACTTCACATCCATCAGTGTGTATGTGCCATATTTGGCACAGTGACCTGGGCTGTCACAGCGACCATCCCCACACATGATGATGTCTTCCTCATTAGATAGCCCATCCAAAACTGATTTCTGCTCAGAGACCCATGCCTCATTTACAACAGGGAAGAGATATCTCTTCTGCAGGGCATAGAATTGACTCTCCCCAAGAATCGGCATTTTTAGCAAATCAGCTATGTCTTTTAGCTTTGTGTAAGTACTTCCTGAAAACAGGACTGCTGCAGAAAGCAAAAGATTTCCAGCTCCCATCTTGTTCAGGGTTGGCTGTGAAGACCAAACATAGGAACAACTTCTTGCACATTTGGTTTTCACAATCAACCTGGAACCAGAAATTGTTTTTTTCAACTCTTTCACTTCAGCAGCACATCCTGTTTTCTGGCATTTTTTAAACAGGCTCATAAGACAATGCTGAAACACTAAAAATTTCTGATGCTCTGCCACATTGATTGGTTCATGTTCATTCAGCACGTTCATAGTTTCTTCACTGCATTCCTCACTTTCCTCATAATCAGATTCGGAATCTGATTCAGGTACATAGTCTGAATCACTCAGTCTGTCCATGAAGTGGGGCACATTCTCCTCTTCCATCATTTCATCAAATACTGCACCAACAACATTTATTGTGATGTCATCATTGGCTTGGGTGACTGTTGAATTTGTGGGCCTGGTTCCAATAGGCGGTGTTGTGACCTCCGTCTCTGGCTCATCAGCAGGAGTGACTTCACCACCATCATGACTGGGAAGCAACTTAGGGTACGTGTGGTCCTTGGCGATGGCTTCAATAATTTCATTCATATCTGTCTGAGTGGAAGCATCTGAAAGATAAGTCATCATATTAAACACAAAGCAAACATGCTCAATGCATCTAGGTGTTTCATTTTATAACTTGATTTGTCTTGATTGTTGAATAGAAACTGGAATATTCAACATTAATAATATTAATTCTAAGAAAATGACACGTACACGTATATATTTTAGATTACTTATTTGCCATGAACAAAATGAGAAGACTAATATTCCTCGCCTTGCAATTGCATTATAAGGTGCACACAACAATTTTGCGAGACCAATTCGAGAGACCAGTTGCCTGCAGCATAGGGAACTGCCATAACATTGGCAGCATCCTTTCGTCACATCAACCAAGGGTTGCTCCAATAGCCCACGATCACTTGAAGAATTATCATCTACATCTGACTGTTGACCTTCAGACATGTCATCAGTAACAAGTGCCAGTGGGGCCACCTCAGGTCAAGGTTCAGGTGCAGAGCTTGTTGTAGGAACGAGTTCCACAGTAGCAGCAGTCAGTCCTTGCCATAGCTGTAGTAAAGACAATGAAAAATTACACCAGTTGCTCGGGTAAAAATACTAAAATTATCAACATCCAAATAAATACTTTAGATATGATTTAGGGTACTTGAGTTGAGCAGTGTTGAGTGTTGATCTATGGCCTGGCTATGGCGAGCCTATACACACACAGAGGTAGACAAGCAATGCAGATTATGCAGATATGAGAACTAACCTTTCTATTGGTCCTAGCTTGGTCTCTGTTCCTCCGTTTGCTGGCACTATCAGACATTGTTGTCTTAGCTGACAGAGTAGGGGTTTCGGGATCCCCAAATACGGACGAAACAGCGTCAGGTTTCAGCAAAAGATAGCTTGCATGCCCAGACCGATACTGCATGAGGTTCGCATAGTCCTCTTCCCTAAAATGTTCACTGCACACACGTGCTTGCCTATCATTTCCAGGAGGACGGCAACATTTCGCCAGCCACTGTCGTCGAAGGGCAGCTCTTTTCTTTATGTTCGGCAATGTGAGGAAGCGGGCGCTGCGGGGATTGTTTTTGTCGGAAACTTTGCAATATTGGGCTATGCAATAAGGCATGATTTGATCTTTGAAATAGCGAAAACGAGAGATTGGATTTGTAAACAATGGATGATTTACACACTACAGCACGAGTGACGTCACAGCCTGATGAACAGATCATGTGACCTGCAATATTATCACAAAATGGCGGCGCCCACGAATTTCGGATTTTTTCCCAGATAAAAGCAAAAAAAACATTGATAAGTGAATCTTTTTTTAGCGGAACTTTCTGATTATGCTTAGAATACGCTATTGCAACTTCTGATATTGGTCTTCTGTTGGGTTTTCATAAAAAAAGTCTTCCTTTAAGGGGGTGCGTATCTTTGTTCACAGAGTTCTTGTTTCCCCAATTGTAAGGCCAGTCCAGTGTTTTGTAGTCCATAGTTTCCAATACCTGCAATAGGGTTCCATTCAGTAACTTGCGTATGACTTGATGATGCTGTGATACCTCCTGAGGCGAGGGAAGGGCATTGTATTTGTCGTAGGAAATACGCATTAAACTTACGTGATTGATCCCTCAGAATTCATTCGCTCCATTTTCATCTTATTGCGTCGTTGCCTGTCTATCTGCTCCAACATCTCTCTCAACACTTCCATCAGGGTACCAAACTGGAAGGAAAAGTTCAAGAGGTCTTTAGGAGCCAGAGGTACTGGGTAAATTTTCACAATCCTAAAACCTAAATAAGGAAATCAAATTGAATGAAGAATGTTTTTTCCAAATTTATACATGTTATATTAAGTATCAATAAAAAGTAAAAATCATTATAATATGATGTTCAATAAAAGAAAGAGTCTGCAATCAGGTTTTAAAAATCTTCCAAATAATGAGAAAAAGAAGTAAATGGTGATTTTATTAACAGCTTTCTCAAACTTCTTCAATAGTCCTGGTCATGAGGTTTGGAACAGCCTAAGATTTTTAACCATTTTCCAAAGTGGCCCATCTCCAATAACATGAATCAGTGTGTACTTAAGTTTGTGAAGTTCAAGTTTAGGCTGTCATGCCAGATTTCCAAAAATAAAATAGATATCTTTAGGATAACCCTAAATGCCTTGCAGTAAATGTATTTGTCTCAATCTTCAGAAAACGTCTCGATCTTCAGAAAAACCTGCTTCTGTTCTGGGTCTCCCTGAATGTGAGTGGTATCGGCTGCAAAAAGTATTTCACAGACGAAGGGGCGAAACCATATTACTCCTGTGTTAAAGAAACTCACTGACTCTTCTGGTTGCACTCAAGATCATGCATCAGGGGGATAGGGGACTACTTGAGGAAGTTGTTCAGCCTGGTGCCAGACCGCGGTCTTCGGCCCTCTGATGATCCATGGTTTCTTGTCACCAAGTGATCAACGTTGACGTATCGGGACCGTAGTCTCAGTGTTGTGGTTCCCATGCTGTAAAGTTAGTCATGGATTGGAATCAAGTCAAGCATCAGGCTCACCCCCTTAGGATGGACGTGTGTCGGAACAGCAGCAAGGGAGAGAAACAGCCAAGAGCTAACACATTTTACGTTTTTTCAGAACAGCACTTTGGATGATATGGTACATCGATATTGGGAAATCAAGAACCACCAGTTGGTGATACCATGACACTGGATGAGAGAGAAGTAGTACAGATCGTAAGAGACACTTTACGTTATGATCCAAAAGAAAAGCGGTACACAGCTGGCATTCCTTGATAGTCCAATACAGGAGAGATTCCAGATAGCTATCCTACTGCTCTGCGTTGATTGGAAAATACAGAAAGGAGACTTAAAAAGGATCCAGCAGCGTCATCGAAGTCTACATGAAAAAAGGATACATAAGGAAACTGCCGTCATCAGCTCAGAAGGAAAGCCCTGAGACGGGGAAAAAGGCCTGGTATCTACCACATTTCCCGATACTGAGACCGTATAAATCTACCACCAAAACTCAACTGGTTTTCGACACGTCAGCCAAAACAGACGAAGTCTCACTCAACGATATGATTCACTAGGGGCCAAAATTGCAAAACAAACTGTTTTCTGTTCTGTTGAGATTTCGGAAAGAGCCATTTGCCTTGATGAGTGACATTTCAGAAATGAATTGTCAAATCGAACTTTCTGAGGATTGTCGGCCATATCATCGATATCTATGGCGCGATATGGAGACCAGCAGAGAACCAGACATTTATGAATTTCAACGGGTAGTTTTCGGTGTCAACGCATCCCCGTTTTTGGCACAGTATGTGACTCAATATCACGCTAAGCAGTACCAGCAGGAGTACCCCCTAGGAGCCGAGGCAATAATGAAGAGCATTTACATGGATGATCAGCAGGACTCAGTCAAGGATGATAGCTCTGGAATAGAGCATTACCGCCAGTCATCAGAAATCTGTTAGTCAGCTGGGATGCGTGCATGAAAGTGGATCTCCAACAGGGAAGCAGTACTCAAGGTCATCCTGGAAGCAGATTGTATAACAGCCCAAGTGGATGTGGACAAGAATGAAATGCCATACGTGAAGACCCTAGGAATACATTGGTTGCCAAAGGAGGACC
The DNA here is from genome assembly GCF_910592395.1 of Lineus longissimus. Lineage (NCBI taxonomy): Eukaryota > Metazoa > Nemertea > Pilidiophora > Heteronemertea > Lineidae > Lineus > Lineus longissimus. Next base: position 15,836,964 of record NC_088311.1, read on the forward strand.
GATTTACATTTAAAGGAAACCTACCAACTGAGATAGAACTGTCTAATATCACAAAGAGAATTTTCTTGAAAAAGATAGCTACTCTTAGGACTGTTAACGCCATTCACAGTCCGTGCTAGAATAATATTGCAAGAGATGTGGGTGTCCGGAGCGGATTGGGATGAGGATGTTCCTGTAAGAATAGCTGAAAAAGCCTGGACATGGTTTAGAGAGCTTGAAGACTTAGAGAAGATCAGAGTGTTCCGAGATTGGAGTTAATGGGAGCTACACTTGGACTCAAGCTGACGTTGAATGTAGCCAGAACAGTAGACATCCAGCTGAGGGATTGTACCAACTGGAGTGACAGTACTGATGTATTGTATTGGATACGAAGGAGCAGCCGCAGAATGAAACCATTTGTCGCCAATTGCATAGGAGAAATACACACAGAAATGAGACCAGAGCAATGGAGGCATGTCCCAACCAGTCTCAACCCTGTAGATGAGATAACCAGAGGCCTGAGTGTCATCACATTGGCAGATTGTGGTAAATGGTGGGAGGCTCCAGAATTTCTAAGAAGAGAATCCTCAGAGTGGCTAGAAAGTACAGTTGACATGACACGAGGCAATGTGTCTGAAGCAGCCAAGGTTGAAGCAAAAAGCAGCACCAGGAGGCAGCATTCATCACTCTTCAATCAACAGAGCAGCTAGAAAGACTAGACCCAGAGAGATATTCAAAATGGCAGAGGCTGACCAGAGATTGGTCAGATTCATCGACAACTGCCGCCTACAGTCAGAGCTGAGACGAAGGGGAGTCCTCAAGCCGGATGAAATTCAAGATGCTGAGATGTACTACATCAAATATGCCCAAGCAGAATCATTCCAGAGTGAGTTTAAGGCAATCGCAGCGCAAAAAGCAATGCCAGCAAACTCCAAACTGTTACCATTGAAGCCCTTCATGGATAAAGATTGCCTGATGAGATGTGATGGGAGGATCCAATTCGCTGAATTTCTACCATTCGATACAAGATTTCCTGTCATCTTACCCAGGAAGCATGCGGTAACAAAGCTCATAGTTAAACAGAGCCATGAGAGGATGGCGCATGGAGGAACAAACCATGTTTTGTCAGATTTCTCACAGCGATACTGGATTATTTCTGCCAGAGAGGTAATCAGGGAGATAGAACACGATTGTACAGTATGTACGAGGAGGAAGGCGGTTCCAATCAACCCGGTCATGGCACCACTTCCATCGATTCGCCTGAAACTATCCATGAGAGCATTTCGGAGGCGTCAATCGATTTTGGAGGGCTATTTGTCACGAAGCAAGGCCGTGGCAAGGTCAGGCAGAAACGCTATCTGTGCTTTTTCATGTGTCTTGGAACAAGAGCTGTCCACCTGGAAATGACTTTTCATCTCGATACAGACAGTTTCATTAACGCCTTTTTTCGGATGGCATCTAGGCGCAGAATTCCAAATGACATAATCACAGACAACGGATCAAACTTCGTTGGTGGACACGGTGAATTGGCGACGCTAGCAGTACTGGACCAAGAAAAGATACAGGAGAAAACTGGTGGATACAGTGTAAAATGGCACTTCCAGCCCCCACGAGTGCCACACTTCCGTAAGGTACGCGAATTGATGATTAAAGCGGCAAAGAAAGCAATGTATGCAATCATGGGTAATGCCGATACCAACGACGAAGAGCTCCAAAGTGCAATAGTTGGGGCTGAAAGACTACTAAACTCAAGGCCGCTCACATACCAGTCAATTCATCCAGCAGATTTGGTGCCTTTGACACCAAATCACTTCCTACATGGAAAAGTTGGTGGTCGTTTTGCGCCATAGATAGTTGATCACTCAAGTTTCAACCCAAACAAAATATGGGCCGTGAAAACCGCAAAAAATCTGTACACGTTTTTGTAAGCGGTCGTCGCTCGCGCAAACTTGTCTTGCATGTTTTTGTGAAAGAGGACGTCGAAGAACGCGGTCGTATATCAAAACAGACGTTGGGTGGCGCTCGCGCAAACTTCCCTCACATGTTTTTGTGAAAGAGGACGTCGAAGAATGCGGTCGTATAAAGAAACAGACGTTGGGTGGCGCTCGTGCAAACTTCCCTCACATGTTTTTGTGAAAGAGGACGTCGAAGAACGCGGTCGTATAAAGAAACAGACGTTGGGTGGCGCTCGCGCAAACTTCCCTCACATGATTTTGTGAAAGAGGACGTCGAAGAACGCGGTCGTATAAAAAAACAGACGTTGGGTGGCGCTCGAGACGGGTCATCCTATTTAGCGTCCAGTGGCGACCAGTGGCGTCCAACGCGAAATAATAGGGTGTACACGTATATGGTTAAAAATGTTTTCAAGCTCCTAAAACACTTTCAATAAACAAGATTTAGAAGTTTGGTGGAGTTTGCAAACCTAGTTTTTGAATAATCATCACCAGAAAACGATCTTAGTATGCCAACCTGATGCCAGATCCCGATTCCGCTTTTTCTATAAACCCAAGGAACGGCAGCTAAAACAAACATGGCGTCCAGCACTTTAGCTGGACGCATACTAAGATCGTTTTCTGGTGATAATTATTCAAAAACTAGGTTTGCAAACTCCACCAAACTTCTAAATCTTGTTTATTGAAGTGTTTTAGGAGCTTGAAAACATTTTTAACCATATACACCCTATTATTTCGCGTTGGACGCCACTGGTCGCCACTGGACGCTAAATAGGATGACCCGTCTCAAGCGCCACCCAACGTCTGTTTTTTTATACGACCGCGTTCTTCGACGTCCTCTTTCACAAAAACATGTGAGGGAAGTTTGCGCGTGCGCCACCCAACGTCTGTTTCTTTATACGACCGCGTTCTTCGACGTCCTCTTTCACAAAAACATGTGAGGGAAGTTTGTGCGAGCGCCACCCAACGTCGGTTTTGATATACGACGTCTGTTTTTTTATACGACCGCGTTCTTCGACGTCCTCTTTCACAAAAACATGTGAGGGAAGTTTGCGCGAGCGCCACCCAACGTCTGTTTTGATATACGACCGCGTTCTTCGACGTCCTCTTTCACAAAAACATGTGAGGGAAGTTTGCGCGAGCGCCACCCAACGTCTGTTTTGATATACGACGCGTTCTTCGACGTCCTCTTTCACCAAAACATGTAAGACAAGTTTGCGCGAGCGACGACCGCTTTCAAAAACATGTACAGATTTTTTGCGGTTTTCACGGCCCATAACAAAAGATGGCCTCGTGTGCAGGAGTTGATGAGACACTTCTGGCAGCGGTGGATATCCCAGTGGCTGCCGTCTTTGCAAACACGAAAGAAGTGGACAAAGGATACTGAAAATCTAAACATCGGAGACGTAGTTCTAATCAACTCAACAGAGACACCAAGAGGACACTGACCATTGGGCAGGGTAGAGGCAGTTCACCCTGGTCCTGATGGGGCTGTACGGGTCGTCACGGTGAAGGTTGGTGGAAAACTCATGAAGAGACCAGTCGTACGGCTTTGCTTGCTGGAGAAACGCGGAGAAATCGAAAAAAGAGACTAAAAATCGTCCTATCGGTTTTTTCAAGAAACACTTGCAGTGGAACAGTATGAAAATTCGAGAAAAAAAAGCACCTAAAATCATTACAGGCAGACACTGGCTTGGATATCAAAGTAATGATCTAAGTTAATGTGTGAATTATAATTCGGAAGTTATGGTAAAATTTAAATGTGTTTGTTTTTTTTTTGAAACATTCTGTGAGTCTGTATGCCTTTGGTAAAAAAAGGGGTTAATTTCACGTTTTTGCTTCCAGAAGTTTCTGGTGGGGAAAAATTGTGGGAATTTTGGTAATTCTGTCATTTGCTGACACCACAGAAAGTTCCAACCTAAAAACTGCATTGAATTGTAGTTATGGATGTGTATCGTTATTCAAATGGATAATTCAGGAGATTCTTTCCAAGGAATTAGTGGAACTATCATTCAGGAAAAAGTGCTTGTGTTCTTTGCAAAGTGTGTAGAATGAGGTACTGGTATTAACAGACAGGTTCGCAGCAGCTTTTAGGCTGCAAAGTTTCTTAGGTTTCAAGTGCACATGAAACCGCGCACGCGTTTAGTATTGAAAAGTTTAGCAACCTGTTAAAATTGCCAGTTCCAGTTCTGTATTCTATGCAATGTGAGTTCTTATCAAAGTATTATTCAAGGATTCTTCATTGGAGCTAGTTTTATTGAAAAGTTTAGTGCCTCCAGTCAGTGCTGCCATCTGTTGGAATTCAAGACAAACTAGAACATTGTCTTTAGACTATTTGGACTTGACTCTGTTTTTCAGTATAGAATACCAGCACAGAATACAAAAATGGACTACCAGTAGGGTCTCAGTACAGAGATCCGTACATGATTGAATGAGCAAAAACTTCATTAAGTAACAAGAGGCCCAATGGCCTGGCGCTCAGCTGAAATGGCTAGGTGAAGGCAAGGGCCAAGTGTGTGTCGGTACCGTTATTATGAGGCAACGTGAAGCTATAACGTCTAGCACGCAGAAGTGCTGGTGCGAAGACCTTCTTGCTATATCAGTGCATGCTGAAGTACTGAGTTGACGTCACCCTGCTATATGACGTAGTCATTTCTATTGCCGTTGCAGTAGTGGGGTGTGTGATGACGTCAATGAGTTGTGTGGTGACGTCAAAGAGTGGAGTCCTTGTCTTCATGCAGCGTAGGTGGAACTAATAACATGCACATGGACACAAGGTACATAATTATTACAGTGTATTTTGTGAGGTGGGGCCTGGTGCTTTACAATGGTCAAATGAACCGACTGTTGTCTGGACATTGATGAAGTGGATGCAGCCAAATGTTTGGGACGGTCTTTTTTGTATGTGAAGAAAAGAAGATAAAGAGTTGGTTAACAAAATGAACTTTATTGGTGTGACAGATATTTGATGCCTTTCGGCAGATATTTGAAGCGCCTTGCGGCAGATATTTGTTGCCTTGCGGCAGATATTTGATAACGCTCTCCGGGAATGGAAAGCAGTAAAACGAGTAAGCACACCTTACTCTGAATGTGGGAACAGCAAGTGCTTTCCTGGACTTGAAATGTGCCAACGACTCCTCTTGCAATAACCAACAACAGTAAATCTGTAAAAAAAGAGAAGAGAAATTAACACTGACTGAATAAAAAAGGGTGACATAGACGGGGAAATGTACACCACCGGATACAGTCTGTGCTTGACCAGGCATCGGTCAGATGATATCCTGAACAAGGCATCTATGGAAGCAAATCCAGAAAGAGACTTAACCTTTGAAGGGCACACTTATTACCCAGTGAAAAGTCAGTCCTGTGGGCTGTTTTCCAATTCAAAATAAAAGTGTAACCTCTTTAAATTAGTCTCACAGACTGAACCATAACACTCAACAGCCAACCGTGCCCACATGATGTGAGCCGAGAGCTGGGCTTAAAGATGAGCGAGTGGTGTACTACATTTTGAAAATTGTCTATCGTCTACGACATGTGACAGAACAGGATCTAGTGGACTTAATGATGAGGTACTATCAAATAAGGTGTCCATCAATTGAATCATGAGGGCCTGTTGAGTTATCCTCTTAGTCTTAGGCTATCGTTTTTGTCTTTTTTTACAGCCAACAGTACAACCATGCACAGCGCAGTGGGTATCGGGCTGTTTCGCTACATTGCCAGTTCGCTACCAGTCGTTTCGCTACATGTGGCGGTCGTTTCGCTACATGGTAGGTCGTTTCGCTACATGGGTGGAGTCGTTTCGCTACATGATGGGTACGGTCGTTTCGCTACATGGAGGCATTACCAGCTATTGCGGGCCTAGCACACTCTGTTTTGAATAGAGGGAGACTCCATCATTCCTATTGTTTGAGATTGGAAAGGTGTGAATTAATCTGGCAATTAGCCTCCTGTGCATTGGTGCATACAAACACTAAAATGTTTGGTTTTTGCTGATTTAGGGTCAAATAAATCAGCCAAAAGTTTTGAAAGCTTCACAAATGATTGTTGCAAGGAAGTACTTTATGATAGTTTGCGAAATTTTGATTAATTCTAGGTGGAAAGTAATATTTTTCGCATATTTGTTGGGAAAAAAATTGAAAATCCTCCAATTTTCAACCCCCCTATGGACACTATGAATTTTTCTCCAATAAAGCTGAAATCTTGGGAATATAATCCTAAGAGTTATATCAACCACGTCTGAAGTCGGGAGTTTGTATCAAATGTGTAGTTTCGGAGCTAGCGCAGCTAGAAAAGCCCCCAAAACCCACTTTCTCAGGAATTTACACTACGGGCTACGAGTGAAGCATTACAGATTTACCAACATTTTCAACCTATAGATGGACACATCGAATTTCCATCCAAATCACTCCAAATTTTGCCAGTAAATACCTAGACATATATAGAATTGTGTCAGAAGTCGGGAGTTGGGATTATTTTAACACCCCGCCCAAAAAGCCAACTTTATTGATATTTCCTATGCATTTTCCATTAGGCTTGCCAGGACCAATTAAGCAGGTGCACTAATTGGCTTAATTGGCTAGGCCCGCAATAGCTGGTAATGGACGTTTCGCTACATGGGTGGAGTCGTTTCGCTACATGGATGTAGGTAATTTCGCTACATCGTAGGTCGTTTCGCTACATGGGTGGAGTCATTATTTTTTCAAGTTTGTGCTAAACTCCGGGCTAAATATTTGTTGTGAATTTAGGGAAAAAATGCTCGAGTATACTACAATCAAGATGTACAGACCGGGGGAGCTGGCGGTACGTACCAATAAGTCTTTGCGGTAGTCTCGCGCGTACCGGATATAACCCATCAAGCTTTTCTCCTTCAGAGAAATACTGCGTTGCGCTCAAGTGCCTTATAAGGCTCGGCGGAAAGCCCCCCACATGGCACTTTCAAAGTCAATAACGATGTTATCGACGCGAACCTCTCCGACAATCTCCTTCAACCTTTGCAAGATTGCTTTATAATCGCGCTTCTTTCGGCCGGACATCAATGCAAACGCGAGGGGCAACTGTTTTAAAGCTGACATTAATGTCCGAGATCGCCGGCATTTCATCTTCGCAACAGATGAACAAATCCACCTCCTGAGTAAAGCAAAGACCTGGTACGCTGATGCCACGTTTAAACTTTGCCGGTCGCTTTCCGCCGAGTATTTCCAGGCATCAACATCACAGGATGTCTGTTCCACTGGACCCAAGCAATTTGGCGGAAAGTCCAAGAACTCGGATAGTCATTCAACCGCACTTCATTCAACGCAGATTTGGAGGCCTTTGCAAGGCCTTCGCGTTGGCTCGCTCAATCGTCTATCCGTGTATACGTACTTATTATTGATTGACAGGGATCATTCAAACGCACTCCAATGCAGAGTTGGAGGCCTTTGCAAGGCCTTCGCGTTGGCTCGCTCGTCGTCCGTATCCGTGTTCGTACTTTATTATTGATTGACAGGGGTCATTCAAACGCACTCCAACGCAGATTTGGAGGCCTTTGGGTTAGAACCTATCAAGATATAACCTATCAAGCTTTTCTCCTTCAGAGAAATACTGCGTTGCGCTCAACTGCCAATTATGCATTAGTCTGGTGGACACGAGGTTGGCCTTAAACTTGCTTGAAATCGAAAATTTGGACAACACACGTGTACTACAGCGCAAACGGCAGCATTCTGACATATAGAAACATGTGGTCTGATTCTATTTTTACTTGTCATTTAGTGATCACGCGTCCAACCTCGTATGCAGGGTAATGTGGCTTTCTCATTGGTCGAACGTTAATTTTGTTCACATGCACTTATAAGGCACTTGAGCGCAACGCAGTATTTCTCTGAAGGAGAAAAGCTTGATGGGTTATATCCGGTACGCGCGAGACTACCGCAAAGACTTATGGGTACGTACCGCCAGCTCCCCCGGTCTGTACATCTTGATTGTAGTACACTCGAGCATTTTTTCCCTAAATTCACAACAAATATTTTAGCCCGGAGTTTAGCACAAACTTGAAAAAATAATGACTCCACCCATGTAGCGAAACGACCTACGATGTAGCGAAATTACCTACATCCATGTAGCGAAACGACTCCACCCATGTAGCGAAACGTCCTCCATGTAGCGAAACGACCGTACCCATCATGTAGCGAAACGACTCCAGCCATGTAGCGAAACGACCTACCATGTAGCGAAACGACCGCCACATGTAGCGAAACGACTGGTAGCGAACTGGCAATGTAGCGAAACGACAGTAAACCGCGCAGTGTACAGACAGTACAGGCCGTACAGGATTGCAAACCAAAAACATGAGCATTGCTGCCTAACGAAACTGCAGTGGAATTCATACTACGATGTCATAATGTGACTTTCAAAATAATTTTTTTCACGGCCAATGACCAGACAGGGAGAAAACAAACGTAAATGGCGAGATTTGTTGCAAAATTGCCAACCACAACAACTCAGGGACCGTAGCCAAAATGGCCGACGGCGAATTCTCCGGTCGCTCGCGCAGTCCATAAACAAGCATCAATTTTACCAACTTTGGGTGCAAGCTTGGTCATCAAAGTTACAGAACTGTTAGAAATACATCTAAACAACATAAATATACAGTTAAAAGTGCATAAAAATCCCGTTTCAACCTCCGGGCGCTACCTTTTTTTCTCCGCCAGACTTCGGGCCCTACCGGTCGTTATTTAGTGCGACCGCCACCAGAGTGTTTATCAAGATCTTTCGCCGTTTTAATTGCGCGTTTTAGGCAGATCAATCAATTATTACATGCATGCATTATATATCACCGAAATGATAATTGCGTAGGCTATTTGAAACTAAGTTCAGATATTATTTTCGATCTTTGAACTGAATTAAGGCGAGTGATTCTTGACACCCGGTCGACAAATCAGGACTTGCAAAATTCACGTGAGATCGCTTGCATCATCGGCACGTTTGAAAGCCGAATTTCACAAATTCCACAAATATTTATCACATACTATATGTATCACCACAAAGGTAACTCTCTAGACTATTTGAAACCAAGTTCAGATACTTATTTTCACAAAAATTCGAAGCTATGCAAGCGATTTTTCAGTGGTAGAGATCGACGGAAACAAATTTCTCGCTCTAAAATGACATGAGACGAGCACCAACTTTCGCTAATTTGTGCACAAAATTTCCGCAATATTATAAAAAACTATTGATAAATCTGAATTATATAGACTCTTTGCAGTACCTTCACAAATTTCAGGTACATGGTCATGTTGATTAAAAGAGTATCAACCGATTGAACATGAGAAAGTTCACTCACCTTCATTGAAGCAGCGACTACCGCCATTTTTAAATGGTGGCATCTCTTCTATCGATCGGCCAATCAGCAGCACTGCTTGCAAAAAGTTGAGCCACCGCCAAATTTGAAATCGCCAAAATTCAGTCAATGTGCCTGCAGCGCCAACTGGCGGTGAAAACTATATTAATTCCATTAAAAGTAAAAAATGAAAAAATATTAAAAAATATTCAGCCATATTTGAAATCAATATTTGCTCTGTGGACCGAGGTAAAAAGGGAAAGAAATCTAAACGCGAAATGACCTCATTCTCTTAATATAGGTCGGATCGCACTGATTTTTCGTTTTTTGAGTTCACCTTGGGCAACTCCTAATTTACCACCGTCAACGAAGTGGCTGGGTCTTCCCGGTCAGAAATGTCCAATTTTGTCCACAGATGGGTCCCTAGATGGATGGATGGATGGATTGCAGGACGGACACCATTTGAACAGCTATTCTACTAGCTCCGCTGACTTTGTCAGCTGAGCTAAAAACTCTTTATTTCAGAACAATTATTTACAATTCACCGGGCAGGTAGTAAAATTCCTTTCTTTGGGTCATTATGGGTCAATCTTTTAGTAGGGATTTGGGAGTTAACAATTTTTATCTTTTGTCTAACGAACAGTTGACTCGATTTGACCAAAGTTTACTCTCCACGCATGGACAATTTCCCCATGGAACAACGCACTAGTAATGCGTTTCCTGGACCTAAGATCTACCCCTTGACGTCATTTTGCTGATATTGATTTTTCGGACGTCACGCTGATGGCGCTTGATTACCCTGCATCTGCGACGATAAATGGTACTGACGTTGCGTCTTAATAGTGGGATGACGTGAACTCGGATCTCGGCGTGCACTCACATGGTGGGAAAGATCTTTCCAGCCAGAACTTGGGCACACTAAAGATAACGAATAACGTGTTTTTTCACTATCTAAGAGCTGAATCAAAATTGGAAAAGCACCAAACAAGTTTAGAAAAATAGTTTACTAATAAACCAACAGAAGAACAAACATACTGCAATAATAATGCAAATGGTCCTTTAAGCCCTTTGTTAATGAGATTTAACCCCAAGTCAACTTTAATTCGACTATATTCTCCAAGATATAGGATGAGGAGGTTATCACAAAAAATGTTGACTTCATAATTCAAACAGAACAGTACAAAGTAATAGACCAGGATCAGATAAAGGATAAATACATGAAATGCTAATATGCAAGACTTTCGTCTAGAATTTTCCCCACTTGCATTGGTAGCCGTTTTTTTTTTGTATTCATGAGTTCTCTATATCTATAAAAATTGGTCTGACATAGTAATTTGTTTATAGATTTAAGATATTTTCTCCTAAATTGTTGTAGTAGGGACATTGCAGTTTTAGTCCTTTTGATTCTTGGACATAGCGGCCAAATCAAGAATCGAATCTGACCGAAATCTAGTCTGCAAGGTGTCATAACATTGGGTGACATACGAAAAGTGCCACCATTAGCCAATTTACGTTGTTTGACCTCAAAAGCCTGTGTAATATGTCAATGATAAAGCAATTAGTGTTAATCGAGACCTTAGTAAGATGGAAATAGCACTTTTTGTGTTTTCTGTTTGGTGGCTCAAACCTACAACAGCAACAATGACGTATGACGGAGCTCACCTCTGAGAGAGGTGTGCTAAAACGGTCTATTATATACTTTCTTCCTGATATTGCACATCTTGATCAACATGGCAACCTCCTATTCTCAGAAGAAAAGCCAGTATGTCTGCCTAATAAATGGTGTGAGGTGACAGATAAACTGAATCTTTCAGCTTGTTATATATCACAGGCAAAACGAAGTGTCGCTTTCCCACCCAACGAGCACAGAATGTGAAATACGTGTGATTCTGAATTGATCAATGCATCGCACGGGAAATAATATGATGCACCTGCGTGCAAGAACTCCATACCACAGAAAATTAAAGCCAATCGGGTGACTAGTTCAGAAGTTTCAAAACAGTTATCTGGCAGCCATTGTGGGATATCGAATTGGGCCTAAAATCAATAGGGCACCTCTCCCTCCCCACTCGATACCGCCAAAGAACATTCAATATGACTAATTTTGCTTGTTACAGTCCAGAATGCGAAATCGGGACAGAAATTTCAAACTCGTTCTGCAGTTACAGTTTACAATGTAAAATCCAAGATGATCATCTGCGGCCATACTGGATAATGGATCAGGCCAAAAATTACCAGGCAGCTATCAAGCCACCACAACTTAATCCAACCATTTTATGAAATCAATCCGATTACCATCTGCAAGTAATTGCCCATGCCGATCTACCGGCGTATATCCTTCCCCTTACCGCTGATTAATTCCCCCTGATCGGCCATCAGAAGGGCTGTTACTTTATCAGTAGTCTCCATGCATTCCCTTCCTTCCCCACATGACCATGCCGCGACAACACTAACATTACACTCAGTCGTGGTTGTCGCACAAACACGCACTCAAAGCCATTGTAATTGAAGACCAGGTGTTCATTGAGTAACTGTTCCAAAGATGATGACCTGCACTGTGCGGCGTATAGAAGAAGGGTGACCTGATCCTAAAGTGAGGTCAGCAATACCAATTGAGGCCATCATTCAATTACTTTGTGTCGAGCAATTTCATTGGCCACCCGTTCATGAGTGTGCATCTGACGGATTTCCCGCCCTATTGTGTCGGCAATGAAAGGAGAAGACTTTAGGATTGACATTCACTGCCAGTTAGTCGGCATGTAATTGCCTGGACCGATGGACAGACACACACCGGCACACAGGGACAGGGGTAAACCTAACTATCTACCTAACTCAATCCTTGGGATAATAACATCACAGTCAGGACAGAACTTGGAACGTTTGGTGACCTGACTCAAGCGTGAATGAGGAAGCTTGAAAGTATTTTAACACAATTCTAGACTTTCGCTACTGTGAGGAATATATCCTACTCACCATAACAATCATAGAGTACCTATTCCAACTAACCTGTTCCATATTGAGCCCAGGAGAAACCGTACATGGTATAAGCGGTGGCATCACTTTGGATGCAATCAAGTTGTGCGTTAGACCAAATTTCCTGTCACTTAGCATATGTTTATATATACCTGAAATAAAAAGCGAGATAACTCAAAAAGAATGTAGCACAGACATTGCAATAACCTGTGGCGCCATGGGCAATGTAAATCTGTAATGTTAAGGCGTTTCTCATCAAAACATTATAGGGATAAATCATCCTCGAGTTGATTAAGGTGCCGGATTATGTTACCAAAATAGGCGGGGCATTGTGACTTAAACATTCAATTTCTGCCAGATATCACGAAGTTTCCACTCCATATGTATAGCAAGGTGTATGTTTGATAAGTAAGAAGCACAAAATATTTTAAAAGATGCCTCTTTATGTGGCTAATTACTAATACAAATGCATTGCTGATGAAATTCAACGTCCTACTGCCCTTTTTTGGAACATTGCATTCAGAAATTGATAGTTGCATTCACATCGGATACACCTTTCACGTAACAGAGTTTTTTAAATTTTCAAAAGGTAACTTGAAGAATTTTTTTCTCTCGAAATTTGCGCGTTTAGACGACCAATTAGCAATTAATTTATTAAACGTGACCTAAATTGCAAAGAGGGCTCTGTTACGAGATGCAGAGAGTTACTCTGCGTTGATTCCAAGTGTTAATTGGTGTACGGACAATGTAGCTCGGCGTGATTAGCCTGTTTATGGTTAAAATACCTATGTTATTGTATCAGTAATTGTCCTGATTAAACACCATTTATAAAAAAATTGTTTTGCTTTTATCATACGCAATATTCCTTCAGTATTCCAGATTTCTTCATTTGAATTGTTCCTAACCATGACGGATTACCAACTCCTATTCGACATGGTCCGCAAATTTGGCTAACATGACCCGGCACCTTAAGCTGACATCTAGCAACATGGCCTAGATCTTATTGTGGCCCACATACATGAGCTATGTGTTATATGTCCGTGTGAGATGTGTCCAAGAAGATTTACAATTTCTTTTAAGGAGGTTCACAGGACGTTTTCTGAGGGCTTAATTTCTTTTTCAAGAGTAAGGTGGTGTCTGGGGGAGGGGGGAGGGGGAATTCATTTCATGAGCCCTGACAAATTTGTGGTCGTCGGAAACATAAAGAAATGAGCATTAGCTAACCAAGGCAATACACTGAAATACAGAAAGCAAGATGGGGATAATAATTTTGGGACAAAAGCTGTGCTTGTTATTAATTTGTTTTCTTCACATTTTTATTAGCATGCCATACTTATTTGTTTTGCTTGAGCATGACTCCTAGGGCTTTTCAGTGGCCCCACATAATACTCACACTTTTTAACCTTCTTTTTTCCCTACCCCTCAAATCAACAAAGCTGGACTTTAACCAGTTAACAAGCATTTTTGTATTTGTTAACCGCGTCCTATTGCGTAATTAATTAGATTACACATCCACATCCACATCTTACCATCTAGCCATGATTCAGCTCAAAAACTGGTGCCAGTGGCGGCCTGTAGTGTTCTGAAAGTAAACTACACTGTGCTGACGATCTGAGGGGATTCCCCACCGAGTTTCTGAGTATTGCCTGGGCTTAGGCGAGTCACAAACATTGGATGCCATAGGACGTCATATGGCGTCTTACGCAGTTAACAGGTTAGGCCACCCTTACATTTAGGAGCCGCCCTGGTGTCTAGTTTGCCCATAACACCCTTAATATCATGGACCCAAGACCACTTACATTTGATAGAGAACTAAATTCTAAAGAAGATGAGCTAATTTTGGCGACAGGCAGAAATATATAGAATATGAGACTTCCCTCTCTTCTCTCAACAATGCACGAATCCAGTGACTCCTTTATTTACCTGACCACCAGCAGACTCTCCCTCAACAGCATGCCCAAACCAGTATCAGAACAGGATCTTAAGCATGAATATTGATCCCGATACCTGAATTATTTCTGGGCGACTTATGTAGCACCAAAGGTCCCACATATAATGCACCACGCCTGAAAAATACCATGGCGAACGTATCTCAAATTCACACATTTGAAATTTGCATGAGCACAACTGGGACAGCCAGTGGAATAAATGCATCAGCTAGCAAAAGGAAGCAGGTCTTCCCTATTCAAAAGCAGTCAATTTGACATGCCCAAAACTTACGGCGTCAAAGAGAAATCGATATTTGGCCACACCAATCCCTGACCTGGCTTAAATATGGGTCATTTTTCAAGAATTCTCCAGGTACGAAAGGTTTAATGACAGTGCCTAAGGATACATCCCGTCAAGAGCAGAGTAAGAGTAAATGAGGAGGGGTACATTATTTTGCATGTCCTAGCATCCAAAAATTAAGATGTGAGGAATCTCGGTATCACCCCTCAGTCAAAGTAAAGCAACCTCATCCCGCTTGTAAATGAGCAAGAGATTGCTAGTATAATATCAGTTTTTAGATGTTCTGGGATAAACAAGGGAGTGTATGATGCGCCTACTCTCTGGGGTAATGAACATTGAAGACTGCAACACCATTAACTGAAACCATTTCCCTTCGATAATGAGTCCAACTCAATGGTCATGCAGTAGTATTCCTCTGTCACGATGTCAGTGAATGTATGCTGTGACTCAACAGTGTTTTATAAAGTTTTGTACAAAAACCTGGGATAAAAACACTTTGAAACTGAGTAATTATGGAAAGCAGATGATAAACCTTTTAGTTGGAAAAGTTCATAGGAATTGTGGATCACAGGTGAAATTTGACCAAGGATGAAAATGGAAAATGGCATTACCATTGCCAAATATGTTCAGAATTTCTTTCATTCTATATTTTTGCACTGTGCCAATATTGGACGATGGATAGCATATTTTCCAATGTGATTGTTCTTCTTTTGAAAACTCATGTGAGGAAAATAAAGGGTTGACAGGCAAAAGTCCTGCAAACTCTCACCTAATTCATGACGAGAGAGATTTGTTAAAATAGTCAGCTATTCTACATACCTATCACAGCCATTAAAATTTCGGTATCTTGATATGTAGTTATATCAGTGAGGAAGGGCAAGACCTCATCCAAGATTATCATCTTATCTAACTTATCCAGAAGTTTGTCTATACATAGGAGAGCATTTATCTTCATCTGCAACAAGAGAAATACAAAATAAATGATAAAGACACCAGAAATGACACGAAATTTGACCCCTTGAACACACAGGCAGGTTATGTGTCTTCGATTTTACCTGAAGGGTCGGCTAAACAGCCTGGGTAACCACCTTTGGGAATCCCCATAGTAGTGTGCTTTGTGAGAAAACCTTGGCGCCTCTGGTGGTTTATTGTGGGTGTTGGCTAAATCAGATAGCTAGGCAGTACACAATGGTGGTTTAGTTAATATTCTATACTATATATGGCCCTACAGCACTTGCATTTGGGAGCCTGGGGTTCAAGGGGTTAAAGATCTTGAGATATTTAGTCACACTTCTACAAAGCTGATAATTTACAATATCTACATTTCTGTAATAATCTCCTAAAAACCGCTAAAGCCATATGAAGGCCTATATTCTGGAACCAAATATATAACATATGATGAGTTAGCTGAATTCATACTCTTACGCAAGGCACGTCACCACTGTAATCGCATGTCAGATGCCAAAGAAAGCCTAAAATTAATTACATCGACATCAAAATTTTGATTAGTGTCGACCACCGATGATAATGCGTCGAAGTATGGCTGTTATAAAATAGCTGTAGCCAAGTTAGGTTGTAGCCAAGTTAGATTTTTCGAAAAAATCTAACTTGGCTACAGGGTGACTACCTGATCTGCAGGTGAGAGTTTTTCATATAAGTAGTGTGCACTGTTGTGCGCATGAGGTACTCCTGGTGACAAGGTCTTTGGGAATCCCCGTTATATGGTGCGCTGTATCCGCCGTAAATCACAAGCACCTTGTGATTAGAAATAAACTTATACTCCAGACGGGCCGCAAAGTAAGTTTTTGTGATTGCTAAAAATAGACTCCAATGTGTAGTCACATATGCATCTACATATATGGTAAGGTTCAAGCTGCAAGGAGGTTGTCCTAAAAAATGTTTCATAGAACCAGAGTTCTGTTCGTCATTGACTTTTATTTGAAGGAGGCATATACCGTAACGTATACATCAATCCGGGCATCAATCACACTTGAAAGCAGCCTCGTAATGTTCCGTTAGGGAAGGAACCATGGTAGTGTCGAAGATAACATGCAAAGTTTATCAACACCAAGAAAAAAATCACTGGGAAGAGTCGATCGGAATGGCATGAATTGCACGAATGGCGCTCCACAGGATTTCAATCTGACCGATGAACTGTGCACATAACTGGTATTTCTTGCCTCCAATATATGATTATGTTGTTATTTGTATAATATAATTATCAATAAATATTATGCGCGTATTTACTGGCGGCTTTGTGATTTTTCCGGGGATTTCTGCGGAAATCCACGTCTTATAACTGCCAGTCGAAGTATTAATACAGCTTTATAAGTATGCCACACAATAAGGAGGCTCCAGTTAGTATTATTATATTTTACCTGTAAAAACTACCTTTGCTGGCAATATTATAATCATTACCTTTATATTTGAAGATTTGTTGAACAAGCTCTTGGCCTTGGGCAACACCATCTTCTTCATCACATATTCATCCAAGTATTCCTGGATGGCTGCTATTGTGTTCAAAGCTGCTTCCTGCAAATAAAAAACATCATATTAATTCTTTTTACATGCTGTAGAACAGAACATTTTCCAGGAATAAAATTTCCGGAAATGCTGAGCGATGGAAATATTTTGGGCATAATATTTTTGCGAGTCAAGAATTTTAGTTCCAATGAAATTAAAAATGTCTATTTTCACCTAGACCTCTGAATGAATAGACGCTGTAGTGTAGATGTTTGTGCAGAGTATGCTCAACACTTCTGTCAACAGGTCCCAATGAGTCGAGTAATTTGGCCTCCAGCACAGAAAGATGGGCATAAGTTGGCCACAAGTTAGGAATCTGTGTTCGCTAGGTGTGATTGTGATACATGCTAATTGCGCAGGGTATACGCAGTCTCTTTAATCACCTTGATCGACATAGGGCCAATAACTGGATGCAATGCCAATGCAGAAAACATCACAACAATGGCAAGGAATTATTGCAGGCAAGCAAATGATTTTGGCGGCATAACCTAATGGTGAAATGCACAAAAATATCCTTTATGCAAAATGTTTCTGTTCTACAGCACTACCTTGCGGTGGCTGGGAAAGTACATCAGTATAGTTTTTTGGGACAACTAACAGGTGGACCCAAAAAATGCCAACAATAAAAATCTTTATATTTTTCATAATTACTGAGATTTTGGCTCCCAGATTTAGTGCAAATTATTGGATGCTGAACTCAATGTGCCCTAATCAGGCTGCTATTGCCCTCTTCAGGTTTTCTGTTGCTTCGGAGTTGTCTTTCTATTAGATAATATGCAGAAAGTTTGATCATTTTCTTTGAAATCTAATAATACAAAGGCTATTTGACCCCAAGGATATAAATTGTGTGTGAAGGTCATGCAATTATTAAAGATAATCTGAAAATGAAATGGCCAGGGGCCATTGTGCTCACCGCATAGATACTTGGTACTTTGGAATTCATCCAGGTTAAGAAACATTGTACATGTATAGTATATAGGGCAAACCAAAGTCGGTATGACATGTGATGTATCGTTCCATGGAGTAAGTACCATAAGAATATCATCAAAAACAAGTCACTAATAAACGAGATATTGCACTTTTTACCTCTTTTAGTTTTGGCCTCCTGGTGGCCAAGTTGAGTACCAGATCAGATCGAAATTCGTTGTCCAAAGTTACATGACGTAGGGAGTCATGTGTACCAAATTTCAAGTTCATAGCTTTAGTGGTTAAGAAACGTGCCATATTGACACACAAATGGCCAATTCACACCATTTGACCTCTGTGACCTTGAAAATTACGCCACATCGACCTGATTTTTTGTCAACATGTAGAGCTACGTAACAGGTGTCTACATACCAAATTTAAGGACAAAAGAACGAATAAAGATAAAACGTGCCACTATCGGTGAAATTTTAGAGTTTGACCTCTGTGACCTTGACAAGTACGTCAAATCAAAAACCCGTATGATATGTGATGTTTCCTTGCTAGGGGTACCAACCATAAACATTTTAGCAAAAACACATCAGTAATAAACGATTTATCACACTTTTTAAGTTTTTGGTTTTAGCCCCCTGGTGGCCAGGTGAAGAATTAGACCAGACCGAAATTCGCTGCCAGAGGTCATGTGACCTAGGTCATAACGTGTACAAAGTTTCAAGTTCATAGCACAAGTGGTTAAGAAACATGCCACACAGGATACGGACGACGGACGATGGACGACGGACGACGACGGGTGCAGGACTGTCGTATAGACTCCCCTGATGGTGAGCCAATAAGTGAGATATCACACTATTTATGTTTTCAGTTTTGGCCCCCTAGTGGCCAAGTCAAGAATCAGACCGGACCGAAATTCAGTGTCAAAGGTCATCTGACCTAGGGGGTCATGCATACAAATATTTGAGTCCATAGCCCTAGCGGTTAAGAAATGTGCCACTGTTTTAGAAATAGGATACGATGACGATGACGACGGACGACGGACACTGCGGTGTTGTATAGACTCCCCTATGGTGAGCCAAAAAGCTGGAGTTAAAACCTTAGTCAGTGATAGTTAATTTTATTAAAATTTTATTGGTTGCATTTTTTGGGGGTCATCCAGTACGTGGGGACAACTTATTAAGTCAGGGGATGACTTATTATCACGAGGGATGACTTATCAAGTCAGGGGGACAACTAATTAAGTTGCAGGGACAACTTTTATGCCCTAATGAGCTGAAGGGAAAAGCCTTTTGGCATAAAAACATATGCAGGCAAAGTGTCTAGGTTCCAAAATTATGAGTTGTTTTAGCAAAATATATATATATTTATCATTGTTGTGTGTTGAATGTTTGAATGCTGGTTCTTTCAAGGAAGAGTCCGACAATGTCAGACTTTGTCAGATAAATCAGGAAAAGGTTAGAGAAACCGTTAAGAAGTTGGACAAAGCCTCCTACTAGAGCACTACTAAATGGGAAGCTTCTTCTGACTTCTTAACGGTGTGGGCCAAACACTCAGAGTGACCCTAGTGTGAATACGAATTGGCACACTCAATTAGGTCTACTCATTAAACATGTTAAGCCCATTCATCATTGGCCTTTGATCTGGGTAGCCGGAGTAATTTCTCAAGTTTTCTAGAAGTCCGACCTATCAGGAAACAGCCGAAAAATGTCAGAATTTGGTCGGCTATTTGAAGAATTTTGATTCAACGACATAAAAGAGTTGGGTATACTTAAAGTCCACTGGTGAACCATCCAACTATCGCTGTTTGAGGCAGTCTATGAGAAGAGCTTTTTAAAACCTCTGACAGGGTATGAAGCGTATCAGCTCGATATCTTAGAGAGATTTTTGTTCTGAGGAGGCTCCGCAAAGTTCTCCCCAGAAATATTTTGAAATTTAAAAAATTAAAGGTATTTTGGGGGAGGGGCTCATACCTACCAAGTTTCCAAGATCGCCCCTTTGCTGCACCCTACACTTTCTAAAATTTCAGATTTCCACAACTAATAAGGAATAACTTTCAAACCAAATAATCATTAAATATCATTACCATATACATTGAATTTCAAAATGTTCTAAATCAGCATAAAGGATTTCTCACTCCAACCAACATGACCAAGGGCTAAAGTTACATTAGAGAATACACTCTCCTATATAGTAACAGTATTCCTCTCTAAAGCATAAGTAGAAAAATTCACTGCTCAATACTATTGACAGTATCTATCCTATTGCTGCTCTAAGTACTTGTCACCTGGGCCTAAAGAGACATGGAGACAAGAGAGAGCAGTGTCTTTCTCCATTTTGTCTCCTCGCTGTTGGGACAGAAAATCGTTCCATGCTTCATGGTGGTAACAGTATCTGCCGATACTATTCGTTTCTTACTACTTAGCCAGGTAGACATCAGAGAAGATATAATGAATCCATTATGCTATTCATTGTGTTTGTCACCAACTAGACTTATAGCGTATGACATTGCTCGTATGCCAATCAAGATGTTCGTCTCCTGGGCATAAGAAGATTATATGTTGGACTCGGATTCAATGATTCAAGTGCCGCAAGGCCAACTTTTGTGTACACCCAAACATTTTTTTCTTTCCTTTTCTTGATATCTTCTTATCATTTCTTTATTCATAACTACAGGTTGATTGTAAATGAGACTTTGACTGGGAATGATCATGATGATTTTATAGCAAAATACAATTCAGGCAGAGTTTGTTTTTACCTAGGTAAGAATGTTTTGAGGTAACTAATCTTTGCCACATTCATTGATAAATGAAATGGCCAGGGCCATTGTGCTCACCTCATGTGGAGGAAAGATGGATAAAGAGCATGGTATTGTGTCATGTAGTGTTAGGTTTGATGTAGGTCCAAGCAATTACAATTTCCCCAAAATGGCCAATTTACAGTACATTCGACCTCTGTGACCTTGAAAAGTAGGTCAAATCAAAGAAGACCCGGGTGACACATTGAATGGTTGTTAGAATTAGATGTACCTATGATACAAAATTGGTGCCAATCGGGCAAGTCATTACTAGGAATAATGGCATTTTGAAGAATTTAGGATTTGGCCCCCTCCCTGGAGGCCAAACGGCAAATCAGATCGCACCAAACTTCAGTACCTGAGATCACCTGACCAAGGGGTACATGTGTACTTAATTTGTGATCAATAGTCATTGCAGTTAAGAAACGTGCCATAGTTACGGTCTGACGGCGAATTTACGCCATTTGACCTCTGTGACCTTGACAAGAAGGTCAAATTAAAAACCTGTGTGACATATACTGTATGGTGGTTAGATGTACCCATGATATCAAATTGGTGGGCAAATCGGGCAAGAAGTTAAGGAATAATCACATTTTTAAGGTTTTTGGATTTTGCCCCCTGGTGGTCAAGTGGTGAATCATATCGGACCAAACTTCGGTCCCTGAGATCACCTGACTAAGGGGTAAATGTGTACCAAATTTGGTATCAATAGTCATTGCAGTTTAGAAACGTGCCATCGTTACATCCTAACAGCCAATTTACACCATTTGACCTCTGTGACCTTGAAAAGGAGGTCAAATCAAAAACCCGGAGGATATATGATGCACCTTTGCTAGAAGTACCTACCATATTTTTTTCAAAATTTCCCGACTACTATTAAGGGAGATATTGCATATTTTCACTTTTAACGTTTGGCCCCCTGGTGGCCAAACCATGAAACGAATCGGACCGAAACTTGGTCTCCAAGGTGTCATTACTTAAGGGTACATGTGTACCAAGTTTCAACTCAATAGCTCTAACAGTTACGAAACGTGCCCTGCTAACGGACGACGGACGACGACGGACGACGGACGACGACGACGACGACGACGACGACGACGACGACGACGACGACGACGACGACGACGACGACGACGACGACGACGACGACGACGACGACGACGACGACGACGACGACGACGACGACGACGACGACGACGACGACGACGACGACGACGACGACGACGACGACGACGACGACGACGACGGACATGGACGCCACGGTATGGGATAAGCTCACCTCTGCTAAGAGGTGAGCTAAAAATACACTGCCAAGGGAAGCTCTACTTGGAAAATCACATGAAACTACTTGTAGATGGATTTTTACTAATAACAGCAAATGCACAGTCCTACCAGAAAGTAAATGTCCGCCGTTCTTTTTAAAACTCACAGAGATAAAATAAGATATTTAAATGCGGTTTTCAGCACAGTATGGTATATTCATTTAGTCATATATCTGTTGTATTTGGATGCACCTAATTCCATCCCTTCATTATGTAACAGGCATTTCAAAAAAGGTCGGGGAAAAAATCTTTCTTTTTTCATGTCCCTTATCAAAAATTTACATGAGCCCAATGAACAGTGCTTTATGACCATTATTTTTTCGCACTTGCAATTCCACAGAATGTGTTCGATAGTGACAACTACATATTTTTGCTTCAGAATTTTATGTTATGACTTTAATTCCTTTCATTACCCTTTGATAATGATCCCTAAACCTTCATGCATGAGTTCGAGTTTGCCAAGGGCCATGCAATTACAGTAAAATTAACTCATATTTTATTTCATATTATCAACATGACTATATTCAATGGGTGTGTTATGGAATCAGGTGCAACAGACAGCTCTTGAGCAACCCTCTGCTTCTAATTGTACCATCAATTGTGTTGAATTGCCCAATTCACAAAGACCCTGAGGAATTTTCTAATGAAAGCGAGGAAAATACCTTTGTGCATCATAGTTCACCCATACATTGTGAAAAAGAATGAAAATAAAATAAAATGAAAAACTTACTTTTTGGATATTTTAAAAATTGCCTGTTACATAATGAAAAGACAGGATTAGCTCATCCTGAACCCCATGGTCTATACTCCCTTTAAACATAGCCGGGGGTATATCCCATGAAATATTCCTTTGTAATTTCTGGGGTTTTTTTCAGTTTCAAGCACACCTGAACTTAGCGTGCCGTGCATACAACAGTGCTCAGGTAGCCAGTAAAAAATGTCAATTCCTATGCTAGCCTCACCTAAAATGACTATTCATCCTTGGCCAAGTTTCTGACCTAATCTCCCTTATTATTCATCCAATCAAAAAGGTTATTCTCAGAGTTTGAGATTATGATCTTCTCTCGAAGATGTAGCCATTGAAAAAGTTATGGGACCCAGGGGTTTTACCTACAAGTCCAATGTCCTACAGTTTTTGATCAGTTTTACCAGTCCTGCGGGAGATGCATGCAAGGCTTTATCATTACTATAGCAGTCTATTGTAGTGTATAAGGTGCGTACTAGAAATGGACCAATGGTGAAATACTTGTTTGAAGGCAATGGCATTGTATCCTGATTGTTGGTTTAGAGGACTTCTTTGCAGACAGTGTTCTGAGTAAACGATGGTCCCTGACAATCTGCCTAGATTGATCATATATGCCTGTCACTCTGTCGCGATTAGAACAACAATAAACGACATCCGACGACTTATGGGTCTAAGTCTTTTGCCACCGAATTTTCATCTCCTCCGGTGTATTGTAGTCAGCAACTGATTTTTTCATGTTTTTTGTTTCTGAACGTGCTCATCAAAAGTAGCCTTTGGCGGGCAGGGATCTCTTCATGTACATTTCATTTGCTCCTGGTCAAATCCACACGACAACTATCACTGCGCCGGAGTATGGCATGCATTCAAATACTAATGAGTGTGTGCCCTTGTGATATTATACGTTGCACTTGTTACCCATTAGGTGAATTGATTTGACCAGGATCGATTGAAATGTATCCCAACATGAAGAGATCACTACCCGCCAAAAGCAAAAGCTTTTGATGAGCACGTTCAGAAACTGAAAACGTCTGCTTTGGAGAGTGTTTGTATGCAGGCCCGCCTGCCGCCCTCGATTTAAAATCATTTGTGGCACGAAATGCCCCATTCCAATTGCTTGGCTTTTGTGCGTGGTAAGGAGAATTGACAGTGTCCGATTAAACTCTCCTCACAACTGCTCCGCTGAAGTCAATTTTTATTTTTTCAAAAATAAAAATAACGTTGCATCAGGATAACATGTGACCAAAATCCGTGCCAAATTTCAAGGGGATAAAACATCCCTAAAGATGACTTAACTTGTCCCCCTTCCAGTATTATAATTAAACGTGTGGGAGCAGAAAACAGGTTAAAGGGGACCTATATGCTAGGGTTTTAAATCTTGATAAGATGCAAAAACCTTGGTTGTATTATGGGGGAAAAAGAGACTAGCGGTAGAAATAAGTTGGAGTCCTGTAGGTTATGTTTTGGAGTGGCTAATCCTACATCTATAACACGCTTATTGATACTAATCATAAAACCATTGTTTAAATGTAAATCCTGACCAAGCTGTGTTAAGTCATATCAGAAGGTAAAAATAAAATTGGAGAATGATTGTGTTTAGAAATATAGAATAATGAACAATATACATATCTTTCAAATCATCAAAGATTTGCACCATAACAGTTGTCAAGATGGGATTAGCTGGCCCCAAATACAACAGATGCACGACCAACTAAATATACCATTCTCTGCTGAAAACCGCATTTAATCTTATTCTATCTCTGTGATATTAAAAAAAAACCTTTTGACATTTACTTTCTAGTAGGAGTGTAGATCAATCTTACAAAGAGTACCAAGCCCATGTGCGCTACCATTTGGTTATCATGTTGTGTACCGTTTGAATTTAGCGCCCTAAATGTTATTATGGTTCGCGCCGCTCACTTTGGTATTGATTTTTTTTCGTCGATTTTCATTTCATTTTCAATCAGAGTGGCAAAAAATAGTTAATTTTACTTATCTAGAAATTATTAGTTTGAATAGTGCTTTATTGTTACAGTGGATTAAGCGGTAACAGTTTGCAAGTTATGTTTCTAGTCTTGATAGCTGTATGTTTGTTTCATTTTATCTTTGGTCCCAAATGTAATGTAATGTAATGTAATGTAATGTAATGTAATGTAATGTAATGTAATGTAATGTAATGTAATGTAATGTAATGTAATGTAATGTACCTTTTACATGCTTTAGATAAAGCTACTATGAGATGTCAACTACCTTTTACATGCTTTAGATAAAGCTACTATGAGATGTCAACTATTGTCGATTCTGTGTCTAACCCCCGGCCCTGTCCTAAATGCATACAGGGATTGCATACTGATGAAGGCTAAATGTGTTTTTTGTAACAATCTTGTAGCTATGAGCTTCTCAAACTTCTGATAAAAAGCTTTTTGTTAATGTCTAAAAATTTTAAAAAGACATCTGTTGATGCGTTTTTTTGTTGACCTCCCCCCTAGATGCACAGTCTTCGGTTTGTGCTCCAAACTAATAATGTTGAGTGGGGGCATAAATAACCTACCTGTCCTTGGGCAGAGTTTGAGTCAAGCATATTGAACACAAGCGGCATGACTTCCGTCTTTACATCTTCCTTTGGTGTCTTGGCAAGGATGATGTCAAGATTATCAAGCAATACAACTGTAGCCTAAATGTAGAGAAGAAAGAACATTGCGACAAACGCTTCAGCAGGTTCACACAAACATAAACTGAGGGCTATCAATTGCCAAACTTTACATCCGGGGTCTACCTGATTAGCATTCAAAATGGCTACACCACTACACCCTGGATACTCATGTACATCATATCACTCGTCACCGCCAGAATCTGGGGGTGACGCAGCAGGTTTGAACTATTACCCCTCTATTCAGGCACTATGTGTCAGCACTGTTTCATCATGACGAAAACCGTTTGTAGCCGACCAAATAATTGTAAAATTGAGCAATTATCTCAGGGTGAATACAGATAAAGAAGCCTTATATTTATATATAAAAAGATAAATTATCAAATTAAATAATTGCTTATATCAGCATTAGTTCTATTATGCTGTCAATTGATTTGTGATCGCGATAGGGTAAATGGTTATGTAGACTGATAAGTCGCCCTTTTCGCCGATTCAATATGCCATGAATATGCCAAGTGTCCAAACATTATTTACCTCTTATTTGCATGTCAAACATTATTCGTTTCAGCTCAGCATGATAGCAGGGGTAGTGCAAGTGACCATAAGAGCACGCAGTGACCCCTGGGTAAACGAGGTTGATCAATTGCAAACCGTACCTAAAGTGGTCAGGGCGCCAACAAGCAGCACAAACACTTATTAGAAGGTGACCTTACAGACTGCATTGTTCAGGTTAGTTTTGACCAGCTTTTTTTCTGTGATATTTTTTTGTTTCATGCACAACTATCTCAGATCACATTCACGCAGGTATATGATACAGAGCTATTAGAACATAATGGAACTATTGAACCACTAGGCCCTATCCTCATCAAATCTGCGCAATACACATTCAATATTTGGAAACACAACACAAGGACAGGAAAAACCAATATCTTCTACAAAAGGAGGCTAAGCTCGGAGCAACATGCGACTTGTTTCGTCATGGCGGATCACATTTATCTAAAAACCATGACTCCGGATAAGAAAATGAGTTGTAATGACCAGAAAATGGAAATTGGGTCATTCGCCTTTATGGAATCAGCAGTTCACCAGGTTTTAACATGATGTAAAAGATCAACTATGGAACTTAAAAACTGATGGTGTGGGAGTGAAATTTGCTTTTGAAAAGTAATGCATTTTTCATTAAATCACAGCAGTAGATTTTACCTATAAAATTGTCTATTGATTTCTGACACATTTTGATGTCTTAGGTCACATATAAAAAAATTATGAAATTCAGTGTATAGAGGTTTTTGGTCTATTTCTATAGTGAAAGTCCGCCGCTTTACTTCAACCGCTGTATAAGATGATAATGCGGAAGCAAATCACTGTAGATTAATCAATGTGATAGATTTCAAGCAGTCATTTATAGTGTGGTAGTGATCACTAGGAATCGATCCTGCATATGTGTTGTAGGGTCTCATAGTATGTTATATAAACAACAAATGTGTTGCATTAGCACTAAAGGGGTTAAATGGGTGTTGGTTAACTTCTATAGTGAAACGTTGTTGCCTTTATGGAAAGAAAGGTGCACTCTTACCAAAGGAAACATGGTGAATATTCTATAAGAATGAAATCCAAACAGCTTTGTGATAGGTGTATAAGGTCTCTGCTGTACCAGTTTGAAAATCTCCTTGTTTGCTATTTGTGAATATGTGATCTATTTTTGTCATTCCATCCGTGGTCAGACCATCACATGAACACACAGAGAACCAAAGGTCTTGGAAGAAGTCCAGTAAGTGTATAGCAGCAGGATATTTTGATGAGTCAACAGTAAAATCTTCAAGTTTTACAGTGAGAGCACGAAGGTTAATCTGTGCAGTAATGTCTGAAATTGCACCAATTATATTCCTTGTAGGGGTAGTCGGTGGACTGTACAGGACAATGACATTGATGCGATTGTCACAGGACTGCGTATTCACCGGGATTCTGCTCATTGTGGTGTCGGTTTGGGGATAGTATGCATGCATGTTGAGGGGTTGTATTGGATAACAAGGACATAACGGATGCGTCCTGGCTTTAAGCTTTGACGAATGAGAGAGTCATTCTTCACAACATGACACACATTATAAACTACTTCAACTGATATATGCAGGCTGTAGTATCACCTACCTGCACAGGTTTGGGCATAAGGAACACTCGCTGTACACCAGGGAACATTTTGGTCTTATACTCCTCCATGGTTGCATTCTGTATCATTGCCAATATCGAAGGGAAAACATGGGCCAGCATGTCAGGTGCTCTCATCTGCTCCTTCAGTACAGGGAAGACATGTTGATATTGGACTTTCTGAAAATGAGAGTAAGTTGATCAACTGGTATTTTTTTGATGAAGAGAAAAAATTATCAACTGATATTTTTAGATAAAGGAAATGAATTTTCTCTAACACACATAACTTCACTTGAGCAAACAAAATGAAATTGTTCATGAAATTGTGCTCAACTTGGGTTATTTTGACAAAAAAAGGTATTTCTATAGATGAATGATAAGTAATATTGGCAAGCTGTTTGCAGGGTGACCTTAAAAAAGAAGATCAAGGTCATCCTCTTACTTCAAGGCTTACATTTCTAGCCTGTTCAGTTGAATCTATGATTCTATGATATCTATGAATCTATGATACGGGTGTGATATGTTGAGTGGAAAAATAAAAGTGAACTGAACTTTACCCACTACCGTTACAAAATGAAGCACTAATTCAACACTATTAAGGTGCTGCTTTCCATCAGTGTGCTTGTGTGGCATTATGCTCCCAATATGCAGCACAGCCCTCGCCATAAAGTAGGGGACTGCAAACACCCCTGCAACCCTGCAAACACCCCTTCCAACCCCCTGGAAATACCCCTGCAATTCAATCTATGTGCTCCAAACCTGGAAACCCCCTGCTCCATATACCCCTGCACCCCTGCAAATACCCCTGCACTGAGTTTGATAGAAAAGCATACCCCTGGATATACCCCTGCTCAACTGGCCCCTGCAAACACCCCTGCTTTAACTATGATCAAATGTACAACCCCTGCAAACACCCCTGCTCTGACTTTGTAAAATTATGTCGTGCCCCTGCAAACACCCCTGCTCTGACATTGACGCTGATTGGCTGATGCATGCTTTTCATTAATTACGAAAAAAAGTGCCTCATCGTTCAGCCTCATTTTCAGTTTTGGTTCCATTTTGAATTTTCTTCATTGTTTTTGGAAAAATAGTCTTGCAAAATGCCAAATTATGTTTTGATTTGTTTGACTGGCCCTTCAGAGAATGAGAGAATGCGTGTTGTTTGCAATGAGGCATTAAAAGAACTAGTGCATGATGCTGTGTGGATGGGTTCTGTGTTGTCTGTTATGACCGTGTTGATGGGGAAGTTCAGTCCGATCACGTTGATTTATGCATTGTAACAGTTGCCAGGGACTACTGGATTACTGTTTCTGGCCCTCTTGGTTGCGCCAACCAGGTCATTCAAGTGACAATGTGACAAAAGTGGCTTTTTCCAAGCCAGAGTCAGATCTGAACTCCACCAGCCTCGACAACTCTGTCGGTAAGTGCCCATCTAAATAGTTTTATAGAGATCAGTGACTTTAAAGCAGGCATTTGCTTTACAACGGATTGTTTGTAACAGCCATGTTCAGCGGATGGAAGAATTGTTAAAAGTCCAGTTGTGCGGAATTGGCTTGGGTGTATCACGTGACCCAAAGAGCTCTGTCCCAACGCGCGTCTTCCGAAAAAGGCGGCAGCATTGATGTTGAAGCCATACATTCCCTAGTTGCCTTACTCTTTATTTGAAAGACTCAGATCATAGTAAGTATTCAGTTCAGTTCTTATTTCTCTTCACAATGATTGCAGCCCAAGTTACCCGCTTGAGTTGCCAGGTTGCTCTGCCGAGGACAGATTGCTTTTGAATTTAAAGGGTTCCAAGGGTAAAATCATCTCGACTCTAAAGCCTTGGATCCACTCCGCCGACTCGGACTCCGTTTCACCAACCTATCACGCAATACGCGGATCTACCTGTATAAGTTGGTTCTGTTATTCCTCACTAGATGGCACGCTACCGCCGATCTTGTGTTCGGAAACCTTCTGCTGTTTCTAGCACATTTTACCGTACCATACCTTTCAGACCATTGTGATTGATATTAATTTGAAACTCATAATTACTTGAAAATATCTTCTTAATTTTTTAACTATTTATTGCCAGTGTTAATAAAGAATAGCCACAAATATTAACAAATCAGAAGGCCTGTAACAAGAGCGCACTTTCATGATCCAAACAACCTCGCTTCTTGTCTTCTACGTTCAAAAACGCTGTGTATATTGGCAGCATGCCAAGACTGGAGGCGAGAACGAGGGGCACGAGATACAGACTTATAGCATGCTTTTCTTCAGCGGTATGAGGGGAGGTAATGGACCGATTAACTCGGATGGTTCAGAATGGGGTAAAATATACGAAGAACGTTCGTTCGGTTTCCTGGGCCCCAGACTGTGGAATTCACTGTCCGCTGCCATGTGCTGTGTCACGGACACCATAATTTTTAAGAAGAACCTCAAGACCCATCTTTTTATACAACATTTTGACTGATTTCCTTTTAATGCTTATTGGTTTTAAATCATTGTTTTATCCCTTTTAATTTGTATGTAGATATATCATGTTTTATCATTGTAAAGTGCTTAGAAAATGCATGCACATTATTGTAGCACTATAATCTAAATAAATTATCATTATTATTATTGTTACGTGGTAGATCAATAATGAATAGGCCTCGAAGGCCTGTAGGATATGCCAAGCCTCTTAGGTTCTGTAAACAACGTCGATGCTAATTCAACTTTCTATAAACACCCATTTCCTTTCTCTTTCTATTTCATTTTTGTATTTCATTTTCTTCGTTTCTAATTTCTTGTTTTACAAACACCCTCAGTTTTGCTCGTATTTTGATCAAATTTTCAGCAAAATGACCAGGAGGAATAACATAACTTTTGAATATATTCTGATGAAGAGTGTGTTGACCTGTGATATCTTGGTCAATATTACTTTGAAAGCAATCTGACAGCGGTAATGATTGCTAAGTTTGTTACAAAGACAGAGTACATCAGCAAACGATTTCTCAGTTCATCCAGCTGCTAGTAGAGGTCTTGGATGAGGCTTTAGTGACATGATGACCCATTATAAATGTGACCCAAAAAAATTGAAAAGGCAAGAGATGGCACTCTGCGCATATCAGTGGAATACAAGACCAAATGCAGCAATCCTACACGTCAGGCTTGACTGCAACAACGGAATAGAGCTAGTTATTACATCTCATTTCATACCAAAACCATTTATATATGTCACAGAAAAAAATATTTACACAATTTTTACCATTCTGGTGATTTTCCTTTACGACTGTGGGGTGGGGAGTATATACTCTCGCGTCAGGAACCACAGAGTTCAAGGGGTTTGGAACAGTCTATAAAATGTAAGACCTTCTTTAAAGTTAAAGCCAGTCCACAACCAGGTATCATTACAAACCTACCTTTGGTATGGTCGGAATAATTCCAGGCAAACCCGAATAAAATTCTAACCGATCCGCCATGTCCGACTGCTCAATAACATCAAGGTACTGCAAACACTTTACCACTGGGTCGCTGAAGTACTTAAGCTGAAAGAAAGCAAAAGCATCCACCTCAACTGAAATCAAAACACAACATTGCAGTCAGCTTGAAATCAGTTATCCATAAATAGTTTTATTGGCAGTCCTGTTATTTAACGAGGGGAAACAATTGTAGTGAAAGGAGGACAAGAATAGCAGTATTTATAAATATTTGTTGATGATTTCTAAGTTGTAAGCTTATGATCTAACACAGGAACGATTGAGAAGTGATAATTTAATGCTTACCATGTCCAGATACTTACCACGCCCGCACTTACCAACGAGAAGAGTTGAGCCGTTGGTCGATAGCGAATATCACGGTTGATCATTTTTTCAACCGGCTCGACCAATGCAAGAGGCAGTTTGTGTGCTACCTCACCAAAAGACTCATGAAGCTGCAAAACGAGAATGTCCATGCGGTTAAAACATGACTTAGTACTTTAATATAGACATGTCAGATCTATTCTTTATTCTTTATTCACCATTTAAAAAACTGACTGCTTGTGACCCAATTTCTCCACATTTTAGAATCAATTTTCCATTTATTGCATTTTAACCCTGTTGTTATAATTTACCAAAGCAGGCCTCTCAATTACATGATTCCTGCACTGTATAACGGTGTAGGCTGTTTAATAATATGACCCCCCCCCTGAAGCGTTTTTTGACCCCTAACATAACCAAATCTCATCCAAATGGCCTAATTTTATAGTTTTACCCTAAAAATTAAGATTGTTCAGGTGTATGTGGTGATATCAGTCACTAACTTTGATTTATGACGTTGCTGTTCAGGCAAATTGGCATGATGAAATGTCCCCAAATTAAGCTAAAAAGCAAAAAAAACATGTCCCCAAAATAGGCTAAAAAAATACAGCGTGTAGAGGTCTCCACGTAATTGAAAGGCCTGCAAAGCATGGCAACGCTTGTTTTATCTCGTAGCCACTATTTTCTGGGTTAACACAGAAGTCATCTCAGTCATGTCATCTGATTTAAAGAAAATAATTTTGAAGTGATCTGTGCGCTTGAAATGAAGCGTTCATTCCTACGTTCACATGTGAAGCACAAAAGGTAAATAATTATGGTAGTATGTTAACATTGAAACGAGCCAAATGAAACGCCAAATGAGAGTTTTAAACCTGAAATGAAAGATCCTTTGACATCAAGGGGTTAATCTATGATGTTTCTGACAAGATATTCTGACTCGCAGGGGTCATGTTTCTATCGGATTGTAATAAATTTATAGGGTGAAATCTCAAGAATGGAATATAAAATAATATTTTTTTGCGGCCATTTTGAATTTATGCAAATTAAGTCCTTTTCCCAACCCAATCTTAGGTGTCTACATATCAGATTTGAAGAGTATGGGACAAATAATAACGAAATGTGCCACCTTTCACTGCAATTTTAGAGTTTGACCTCTGTGACCTTCAAAAGTAGGTCAAAGCGAAAAAAAAGAGGTTATTACGTCATGTAATCTCATTAGAAGTATTGACAGTGAAATATCATGGTTCTAGCTATCGGCGTTCACGATATATTGACAAAATATGGTTTTCAAAGATGGCCACCTGGTGCCCAGAACGTAGGTAAATGGCGATTACTTTTTGTGTGTCAAGTCATGTTGTCATAAGACATCCGCACCAAAGTTTCACCTATTTAGACTCAACAGTGAGCAAATTGTGCCTCCATTGTTGACCGACGACATTCAAGATGTGATGTCATGAGCTCACCCAGGTAAGCTAAAAAAACTGTACTTTTGGGTAAATCGCCCGGGAAATGGGAGTTGCGATGCACAACTTCCTCAGGGATGGAAAGGGTTAATATCAATTCCTGTGCAGGTCAAAACTGACACACTTAATTGAACTTTGGCCACCTAGGGCCATCATACAATCAGGTCTGGCCTCAAATTGAATGTCCTTCATCTGTATATCACACAAAATCATGCATTTTAGCACAGAACATCATGAAATTGGTCCCATTCTGGCAGTTTCAACCTGTGGGCTAATCCCCTGAGTTGGCACCACTGAGGTCATCAGAGTGACTTGGAAGATAGCAGACTTTTTATAACTGGGATCTTGCGCTGATGGTTGCAATTTATCATTACTCAATTTGTCGATACTGTGCATTGGTGATAAAACCGCAGAAAACCAAAATTTTACCCCGCACATTTCATTCAAACTTTTCCTAAATCAAGGGAAGTGAACCATTTTCTAAAAGTTTTAGCCAATATGCTGTTTCTGTTGGTTAGACCTTTTTTTGCTGTCCTTTCTATTACATGGGCAAAACACCAGACAAAATTGAGTGCTTAGTTTTCCAATTTTCTTCAATATTCTAACTGATTCCAATATATTGATGATCCAATGTTTCAAAGGTCTGATGTTCCCACCCCCTCTCAATCATCAAAACATAACCTGCGGCATTATAAAACTAAGAACTGCAACAATATCCATGAATTCCAATAACAAATAGAGAAATCTATCGCACTTGTAGCGAGAAGAACTGACAGAGTAGGATGTGACCCCCAGGGCTAAATGAAACAATGGAGCAATGAATTGGAAAATCAATCAGAAATCAATGTCATAAAAAATGTGATCAGCTAACAAGATTTTGTTTAACCAACTAGTACTGTGCAATTACTATATCAGAACCAAAGCTGAAGAGTGTAGGCATACAATGATCTGTTAAGTAAATTCCAACATAAGTTGGGCTTGGCAATACTTGGAAAAGTAATGGTAGAACAACACGGAAGTGTCTCCCGTAAACTCACGTGAAGCACACTTCAGATTAGGTTAGACAGAGATAACCTGGGGGGCTCTTGTTAGAACCTGATAATTATATAGACTCCGTTTGATCAGGCAACGCCCACAATCCAACTGAAAAGGTGAGTGTTCTCTTGATGATTGACAACAACACAGCTAATAACTTGGTTAGTGTCTACCTCTGTAATGTGACCACCCCGCCAAGATGAGCAAAACTGTTTGGTCCCAAATTTCCATTCTTACTGAAGTGCCATTGGAACTAATCTTTTTTTGTAAATGAAAAGATTTTTGTATGCTACTAAACCTGCCAATTAAAACCAGATAAACGTAATAATCCCATGGATATGAATGGGTGTATCCTGTTCCAAATACTATTCACTTTGATGCCAGGGTCTTTGTTTCCACATGCAGGTGGTGACTTTACGAACTAGGTGCTAGTAGGGCAGTGGTGTGAAATGACCACCAAAGTAAACAAACGATGTAAGCCGTTAAAGGTCTTTGAACAAACTATGCATTCAAATATCAATAACATCAACGAGTTACACTCTCAAAGATGCTGTCACATAGTATCTTCATTTCAGTGTGAGACGTACAGTGCATGTCACACATTTTTGCAGATTTTTTATCATGTAATGTTTCCATTGCGTCACTCGCCAGATTCATGACGTTGGACAGCTTCATGATGACACGATTTCCTTGGCTTTGTGGACCATTCATGTTGCCTTAGCCCAGGCTCATCTTTACCATATACAGTACAACCTCTCTATTACGGACACCCATGGGACTGGGCCCAGGTTTCTGCAATAGAGAGGTGTCCGCAATAGAGAGGTTATGCCAAATCGTCCGATAGGTGGATTTGAAGTTCCCGCCTTGCAGGTCTTGGTTTTCTCTGTGTCGACATCTAGCGTAGAAACTTTAAACCTGTTGGCTGATCGGTATTTGCTTGTGATGTTGCGTTGAATGATGTGAGCTACTTTGGAACTCAGAGAGTGAATAATCTCTCTAGTAAAAGGTGCCCCTTTTATTGCAAAATCTCCTCGACATGTCATAATGTCTAAAATAAATGAAATGGCCAGGGCCATTGTGCTCACCTCATGTGGAGGAAAGATGGCTAAAGAGCATTGTATTGTGTCATGTAGTGTTAGGTTTGATGTAGGTCCAAGCAATTACAATTTCCCCAAAATGGCCAATTTACAGTACATTCGACCTCTGTGACCTTGAAAAGTAGGTCAAATCAAAGAAGACCCGGGTGACACATTGAATGGTTGTTAGAATTAGATGTACCTATGATATAAAATTGGTGCCAATCGGGCAAGTCATTACTAGGAATAATGGCATTTTGAAGAATTTAGGATTTGGCCCCCTCCCTGGAGGCCAAACGGCAAATCAGATCGCACCAAACTTCGGTACCTGAGATCACCTGACCAAGGGGTACATGTGTACTTAATTTGTGATCAATAGTCATTGCAGTTAAGAAACGTGCCATAGTTACGGTCTGACGGCGAATTTACGCCATTTGACCTCTGTGACCTTGACAAGAAGGTCAAATTAAAAACCTGTGTGACATATACTGTATGGGGTTAGATGTACCCATGATATCAAATTGGTGGCAATCGGGCAAGAAGTTAAGGAATAATCACATTTTTAAGGTTTTTGGATTTTGCCCCCTGGTGGTCAAGTGGTGAATCATATTGGACCAAACTTCAGTCCCTGAGATCACCTGACTAAGGGGTAAATGTGTACCAAATTTGGTATCAATAGTCATTGCAGTTTAGAAACGTGCCATCGTTACATCCTAACGGCCAATTTACACCATTTGACCTCTGTGACCTTGAAAAGGAGGTCAAATCAAAAACCCGGAGGATATATGATGCACCTTTGCTAGAAGTACCTACCATATTTTTTTCAAAATTTCCCGACTACTATTAAGGGAGATATTGCATATTTTCACTTTTAACGTTTTGCCCCCTGGTGGCCAAACCATAAAACGAATCGGACCGAAACTTGGTCTCCAAGGTGTCATTACATAAGGGTACATGTGTACCAAGTTTCAACTCAATAGCTCTAACAGTTACGAAACGTGCCCTGCTAACGGACGACGGACGACGACGACGACGACGACGACGACGACGACGACGACGACGACGACGACGACGACGACGACGACGACGACGACGACGGACGCCACGGTATGGGATAAGCTCACCTCTGCTAAGAGGTGAGCTAAAAACACCATAATTTCTGTCCATCAGCCACCTTTGATTAATAATTAATTTTTTCTAATTTCTCTACTAACGCATATTTGCCGCAACACTGACAAAACCGCGTGGATTTATGGGTGTCCGTTGACACAATAGGCCTATGTGATTAGTTGAAAAGATGAGTAAACAAATGCCGCAGCTTAATTAGGGTACAAAAACACAATGCCATGGGGTAATTACGTTGATTAATTAAGCAAATATCACACCTGTCGGGCCTACTTGACTCTCCAAGCGCACGTGGGAAACCATTGTTTTTGCCTACTGTCCGTAATTGGGAGGGAATTGGACCAAAAATTGGCCATCGCCCTGTCCGCAATTCGGAGTAGAGAGGTGTCCGCCGTACAGAGGTTTTTGTTATTGGAAATGACTTAGAAAAAATCGGGACTGGCCGGACGTGTCCGTAATGTAGAGGTGTCCGCCTGGCAGAGTGTCCGCTAAGGGACGTTCTACTGTACATCATTAATTTAGATATATGCGAAGACCTACCAAACGAGCATCACTGTACGCAAGCATGGCATGAGTGGTGGTACCAGAGTGCAGTTATCATTGTTTGAAATTAACATTGCTTCTGTGGTGACCGTGATCAGTTTTCGGTTCATTTTGGGAGGGGGTCAATTCATTTGCCACATTTGCTAAATGTGGCGTAACAAGCATGTTTATCATCTTACCCGGATAAAAACTAATGCATCATTATTAGCGGCTATATTTTGGCTGTGACAGTCACAACTATCGAAATGCGGCCGATCATGTGCCGGCTATATTGAAAATGTACAGTGGCAACCATTTTAGGGGAGTATGTTCATTCGCCATTTCGTTTGGCTAAGTCATTAATGAATTAAGGAAACCAAAATGTTTTGGATTGGATTTCTCCAAGATAGATACTTGTCCTCGCTCTCTAAAAAAACGTACCATAATTTTCATGGGTCCTCCCGAGAAGCCATTTTCATGGCATGCCGCGGATAACGTCTTCATTTTGGCAGCACGATGTCATAAATCTGGCGAGTGACACAATGTTGGCATAGATTCGAGCTACTTTTACTTTTAATGGTGCACCGCAAAGTGGCAGCAATATAAGACCGTCTCTCCGTACTCTTAAGACTATCCATGAGTGGTGTGCTTTTGCAGTGTTATGTGGACTTATCACATCGTAGTAAATATTCAGTTCAATTCTTATTTCGGGAGTTGATATCAATAGTCATGTGGACTTCTCCTTCTTTCAAAGTGACTTTAATTTAAGTCCACTGCACAGAAAGTCACTAGAGTCACTTTGAAAGTGTTATATAATCGGGCTGTGTGCTGGATTGAACTCGGGTGTGTGGAAGTTTTTGTATGTTGGAACACTTTGACAGTCACCGTTGACCATGCAGGTCATACCTTAAGCCTCAGGAGGCTCCTGAATCACTGTATGTTATACCGGTGATGCCGTTGGTAACTGCAAGTCTGCTGTTTGTCGACCTCCTAGTGTTGGTGCTGCTGGTTTCCTGGCGTTGGTGCCGTTATGGGGCATGTATGATTGCCCTTTGCCTGGTGTTGGAGCCATCCAGACCTGTGGGTCTTCTCGGGTTCGTGCACGACCCAGACCGTATGCATGTGATTTGGCCGAACATGTTCTACAATCATCGTCGTGATTGCCAGTTTTCAACGTCGTTGTGTTCCTATTCCACATACACACATTTGTGACTGTTTCGACGCAGGAAGAGGATTCGATGAACATGTGCTATGATTTGTGGACTCTGCATGGTAATGTTTACCATGGTTTGTTGACTGATTCCTATCAGAACTAATACTCAGAACTATATTCGAAGGAAGTGCTAACGTCATGAATCTTTGCTTGCGTATATCTATATTTATGTAAATAATTTCTGTAAATAATTACTTCTTTATTTTTACTGAGCAATTCTTTCAGTTCTTGATCAGGAGATACAATTGCCTCAGTTTCACTTTGTCACATCGTTTGCCCCTGCATTAATACGATTTTTTGTGTTTTATTTTTACAGTGAAAGACTACTAAAATGGCAGCCACGTGGTTTTCTTAGTTTTCACCAAATCATGCCACAGACATTGAGGAATCTGAAGAACTTAAATCCAGCACCAGTACTAAAAGGTACACTCCTGGTGCATTTTCCATTAAAATTAAGTTTTGTTGATTTTCTCCCTAAAACTCATCAAAAGTAGAATTAAAGACCAGTAAAACAACATTTTTGGTGCTATTTCCCCATTTAGAGTAATTAATTACAAGCATGGTCCACTTGCCTGCAGGGCCCCCTATTGACAGGTTTTATTGTGCAGGTTCCTCATTGAAAGCAAGTTATTGACTCATTAAGATGTTAGAGTTCAGAATGCGTAAACCAAGGATGGTCACCTGGCAGCCATACTGGATATCGGTATGGGTTCAAAATCACGGAATCAATAGGGCACCACTCTGACACCACCAAATGTTGCCGAAGAAAATTAAAACACATCTGTCGGAGCAAGTACATTTGGGATGCACAAACTATTCGATAAGGAAACAGGCCCAAAATCTGTACGACACCTCTCCTATCCCACTCTATCATGCCACACAACATATTTAAACCCATTGGGAAACTCGCTCTGCTGTTACAGTTGCAGAATGTGAAATCCAAAATGGCTGCTTGGTCATCTATATAATTAAGCGGATCACACTTTCGGTAATAAGCAAGAACTTACAAAATACGGGTGTTTTGATCATGCTGACTTTTCACTATTTACGTTGCATTCAAGGATGGAATTCGCCCACGTTTGAACTGCAGAAATGCCTGTGAAATAAGGTAAATTTTCTTTGAAGAGTCATTGGCATTATTAAGGGAAGTATTAACCAGCGGTCAGCTGCCCAGTAACCTCCTATTCTACATGAGTAGTTTCCAACAACAGATTGCACAAAAAGAGGAAAATGTTCAAAAGCTGACTGAATAATCATGCTTTTCCGATGTTGACTCCGATTTGACCCGAGTATAGCTCTCTATGCGTCAACCCTTTCCACGTCGAACTATGCACTAGTAAGGCACTTCCTGGAGCCATGGATCTACCTTGTGAGGTCTTGGTGCTGATATCGATTTTTTCTAAAGTCATGCTGATGGCGCTTGATTACCCCACAACTGCGACGATATATGGAAATGACGTTGCATCTTAATAGCAGGGTGACATGAACTCGGATCTAGGCATGCACTTACATGGTAGGAAAGGTATTTCACGCAAAGACTTGTGCGTACTAGAAATAAAAATATAGAGTGTTTTTCTACCATCGAAGAGCTGAAACAAAATTGGAAAAGTATCAAACACGTTTAAAAAATAGTATACTGATGAATGCCCCTTTCTTTAAAGACAAAGAATCATGTCCAAAATGACATGACATGCGCATGCAGCCTGCTGTAAGGTTAACGAACTAATATGATATAGGTAGATTTAGCCTCGGCCCCTCCGTGCTAAAGGAGACCAACACCAATACAACCAGTGGTTACTACAACTTTGAAACGGGCAACTTCAGAATACCGGTAACTGCACACTCCCACCTTGTACACAAGTTCAAATCCTCTCCAAATGTCTCATATGAATATACCGGAAACCGCCAAGATTTTCGTTGCAGTTTTACAGATTTATACAGGGGATTTGTCACAGACTCCAAGACAATTGCCAACACAGTCACCAAACGACATGACCCTTAAAATCAGTGATATGGTCAGAAACATATTGTCATCACATGTAGGCCTAGGCCTACCATGTAAATTATAATGAAACCTCTTTATCATTTTTAAAGTAGGATTTAAAATATCAACTAAATAACTGCATATCCAACTGTCATGTCTTCCAGATGAAATGCGCGACGGCTCAGTTTCATACTGAATTCAGACAATGTTATGGAGATCACTTTCGCACTGGTTTCACAGATTTCAGGCAGAAGATGTTTTAATTAAAAGTATCCAATCAAATTAGTAAATAATGATCAGAATATATTGTTCCTTTGAAGATGCATTAACTTGTGAATAACACCGGCCAAATTATAATCACTGAACTGCTTCTCTCTGTTGTTACTTCCTTCCACCAAATCTCGGTTGAACCTTAATATCCAGCACATCCGCCCACATGTATGAAAAGCAGCTGCACCGAACACTAAGATACGAGCAGCGCAACATAATGTTACACTCTATGGCCATCCAAACTCTATTTTGCTCAAAACTCTGTGTGGAGCACAGGTAATTGCAAGTACATTCCATATATCGGATCAGGCCAAAAATGCATCGGACACCTCTCCCATACAGTCCCACCCCACTCCATCAAGTAACAGAAAATTGAACCTGATTGGGTGACTGGTTCTGCAGCTACAGTCAAGAAGGTGAAATCCAAGACGCTGTCTGGTACCATTATTTTATCTCTGATCGAGCCCAAACTGATTACGTCACCTATCCAACCCTTGCACCATTTCGCAGGAAATTCAAGCCGATCTGGCTCTCGTTTGGCAGTTACAATCAAGACTGTGAAATCCAAGATAGCCACCAGGTAACCATACCAAATATCAAATCGGGCAGAAAAGCACTTGGCATCAACAACTAACAAAGCACGGAAAACCCAATCCAACAGTGGGCCTAATATAAAACTAGTATTGGGCAATTCGCCTAACAGCAAATTGCAGACCATATCCCTGGTGAAAGTATTTTGTCATGTTGAGAAATTAGGTTTGCACCAGGATATAACCAGATAAATCAGAGGCAAATAACCCTGAATAACCAGCTGAATTAGGTTGTGACAGTAGGTGCATCATAAATACTAGAATTAGCGATGGTTCTGGGACTGCAACAACTCAGCATATGGATGGTCAGAATCCAGCAGACAACAAGCAAATGTAATCTGAATCTCAACATCTTTCGTATCTTTTGATGAGTTTTCTGGTCGAGTGAGGGAAACCAGTTGGCCATCTCATATGGCTGGTGGGGATGAAAGCTCCCAATGTTGGGACGACCAATAATACATTGCGTCTCCACAGTATTTATATTATAATACCTCCCTCCATGCACACATGGTTCTGCTGCCAATTTTTTCTTCAAATGATCTAGGTGTCAATCATGCACTTGTGGGTACTGGCACCACGTATGTAACTTCTGATCTGATCTTAAGTGGCAGGTTTTTGGTGCTTTGTCCTGGTGCTCATTTTTAAGATGACAAAACACTATCACCAGGGATATGGTCTGCAATTGCTGTTAGGAAAGTCACAACCTGGGGACAAAAAATAAATGTGATTTAGACTTCGCATTCCTTTGAAGTGTAGGTTGCAACATCCCAGGCCATTGATGCATGCATGGTCACAACATAGGGGCAACCGGGAATCATGGCAAGGATTTTTACAACCATTCTTTTGAGGTGTAGATTGTGATGTGAGGGAAGTGTCTTGATCTCTACATAAAATTCCTTCGACATGGTGCAACAAACCAGTCCAGTAGATATATACATGGTCATAGCATACGGCATCGAGACAACCAGTATGCATGGTTACGGCCAGGCCCAAGGGGTATGACCGATCAGCACTAAGAGTAAAAACATAAAATGCAATAATATCTTTTAAAACTAACTGCCACAGTAGGTTTATTTATTCAGTCTTTTTGAAGTAAAAGTATTACAGTGAAAAGAACGAAATACGGCTGGAATATTATACTGGTTTGTCTTCAGACGGCAAATTCAGCACTGCACCGATGTCAAGGTTAAGACGGTTATACGACTTTGCCTCATCAGCTCCTCATGGTCAAGGCTCCTATATCCGTGACTGATGCAGTCGCAGAACAGAACAGATGCTGATCATCCCCGTCACTGCGTCAGGCTGTAAAACAGAGCGAGGAAATATTTTAACTTCACCAGAAGTTTTATCATTCATTATTCAGACCAACAGACACTGACCACCTGCTAATAGTCTATGAATTTCATTGTCGTAATTCAGAACAAACACTTATCACCTTTGCTGACAATATTTTCAGAAGGTGTGTACATTCGTGTGTCCATTTACACTGCACGTGTATACGTGCTTTACTGTACATTTCTACAGGAGTGAGCAGGATGTACAGGAAAACGATCTCCAAAACTGTTGCTTTCAGCACTCGCGACACGTTAAGCGAGGTTTTAGCAATTATTTTCAGTGAAGGTATATCTCATGTGTAGAGTCTGGGTGATTTTGAGACATTCTTAGGTGTTTAAGGCGCACAGTTTGATGAAACTTGCCCGAATTCGTAACTTTTTTGATGAATGTATATCCGCCATTGCGGGGATCTGGAAACTTTCGGATGACAAGTTTGCCTCAAAAGATGGACGTGCTCCCTATAATCACCCAAACTAACAGCGAATATATATTCTTAAGATCCTTTTCTTGACCTCTGATGAGTTAATTTTGTCTGATGCAGTGTTTCAACACAAATTTGAGGGCGATTACAATCACGAAAAAATCACACTCACCCAGTCTAGAATGCGTAGACGAAATGTCTGTTGGCTCTTCCATGTAGCGGGTATCCTCCCACCTGTTCAGGTCGGGACAGATCAACGTTGAGCAACTTGCCTAATCGGTAAAAACGCGGGAGGCAATGCTATTACCAGAACGGTTCAGAACCGGCGATTTTCATCAAAAATCACCCGAAAACTAAAAAAGTAAGCAACGGCGGCAAAAATAAAGTACACGTTGTTCGTTAGCAGGTTATGAAACGTAACCTAACCAAATTTCAGGTCGTTCCGTGCGGCAGTTTCGGAGATACGTGTCGAAAACCACATCCCTCGGGTCCTGGCGATCGGCTCAGTAAAAACAATAGACCATATCCACGGAGTTGTGGATATGGTCTAACTAATCTGACCATGTTTTGCATAATGCCTCCTATTGGCCAAACCAGGAAGGTCAAAAAGGCAAAAAATTGGCCTTCAATGATACAAGTAATAATAATTTATTGATATTTCAATTGCTAAAGAATGTGAAACATTTTCTAAGCATTGTTCAAAAATATACATTATAGAATAGTATCATGTAGGAGCCAGTTTTCGCGGGTCTTATCACTTAGTGCAGATTTACTAGCTTCCAGCGATTCCCTACACGCAAAAGCTTATTTATTACGAAATTTGAGATCAATAACGAAATATCTGGGGTGCTGCGTGGATGTTTTAAGCGTGAATTAATCTTGAAATCGCTCACTGAAAGATCGATGCAGACCAAAACAAATCCGAAGCGGCTCCCCCATTTTCGCGGGTATTGCGCATGCGCGACTGATTGTTGTGTTTCTGTGTAGTGTGCATGATCCTAGGTATTGACCCAGTGTTTTGAACGTAATTAGAGAATTGCTTGCCTGTTTAGGACGCATTTATGGCGCTTTCTTTGCGGAACGAAATGAAAATCAAAAATCAGAAAATTTCTTCTCTGGAAACGAAATGACGCGCGAGAAAACGGGAAAAAAAGGGTTTTCGCGAAATTGGGGATGACTCGAAATTGGGGAGCAGCACCATACAATATAGGAGTAAAATAAAGTTAAAGAGTGGCAAAAACAATCATAAGATCAGTTTATAATTAGTCAAATTTGAGTAACTGTTACCAAGAGGTATACCAGTAAAGAGATTGGGATGAATGTCGTCAGTGGTTACAAATTTAGAACATTTCCTAACTTCACATAAATGTTGACTTCTAAGACCTTGAAAAGTAGGTACAGTTCATATCCCTTATGAGATGTTATGTCCCCTCCCAAGAAGTACCTACAACAAAATATTTATGTAAGCAAGGCAATATTAGTTGAGTTTATCACATTTTAAGTATTTTTGCACAATGCCCCCTATTGGCCAAACCATGAGTTGGAACATTCCGGAAATTAAACTCAACCTCAACCAGTCTATTCATTATAAATGAAATGGCCAGGGCCATTGTGCTCACCTCATGTGGAGGAAAGATGGATAAAGAGCATGGTATTGTGTCATGTAGTGTTAGGTTTGATGTAGGTCCAAGCAATTACAATTTCCCCAAAATGGCCAATTTACAGTACATTCGACCTCTGTGACCTTGAAAAGTAGGTCAA
The DNA here is from genome assembly GCF_910592395.1 of Lineus longissimus. NCBI lineage: Eukaryota > Metazoa > Nemertea > Pilidiophora > Heteronemertea > Lineidae > Lineus > Lineus longissimus. The sequence continues at coordinate 15,881,071 of NC_088311.1, forward strand.
ATCAAAGAAGACCCGGGTGACACATTGAATGGTTGTTAGAATTAGATGTACCTATGATATAAAATTGGTGCCAATTGGGCAAGTCATTACTAGGAATAATGGCATTTTGAAGAATTTAGGATTTGGCCCCCTCCCTGGAGGCCAAACGGCAAATCAGATCGCACCAAACTTCGGTACCTGAGATCACCTGACCAAGGGGTACATGTGTACTTAATTTTTGATCAATAGTCATTGCAGTTAAGAAACGCGCCATAGTTACGGCCTGACGGCGAATTTACGCCATTTGACCTCTGTGACCTTGACAAGAAGGTCAAATTAAAAATCTGTGTGACATATACTGTATGGTGGTTAGATGTACCCATGATATCAAATTGGTGGCAATCGGGCAAGAAGTTAAGGAATAATCACATTTTTAAGGTTTTTGGATTTTGCCCCCTGGTGGTCAAGTGGTGAATCATATTGGACCAAACTTCGGTCCCTGAGATCACCTGACTAAGGGGTAAATGTGTACCAAATTTGGTATCAATAGTCATTGCAGTTTAGAAACGTGCCATCGTTACATCCTAACGGCCAATTTACACCATTTGAGGTGGAGGTGAGCTAAAAACAATTTAGAGAGGCATGTAAAAGCTCACCTCTGCTAAGAGGTGAGCTAAAAACAATTTAGAGAGGCATGTAAAAGTTTTGAGAATAAAAAAGACAATTATATTATTACATCACCATTTGCACCATTTTGCAAAAAAAGAACATCTGAACCCTCTCATCCACAGACGTTTCTTGTAGTTATTCAGAAAATAATCTCTTTCTGGTCTCCAAACTGTAACAATAACATTAATAACACTGACCTACATTGTGATCAGGTGCCCTTTGGTATGCCTGATGAGCAAGTAAGAAATCATCACTGCCACACAAATATCTAAGAACAGCAATGATTGAAACAATGAATATGCAAGTAACTTGACCATTCTCACATGAATTGCTTCCCACTGCCTCCCTTAACCTCCACCTAAAAATAGTCCACTCCCAAGAATGTCGATCCATTGGGTTGTAATCCATACCCATTCTTTCCAAATCAATATCTTGGAATTAAATTATTTCAAATAAAACATCATAATTTTTACTCGATTAATATGATAGATAATATTGAAGATGTCCTTGCTATTAGAATGCAAGATGCAGGGCCGTATCATCACTTATCTTGCTTCATGTGGTATTAAAAGTTTGAATCTTGTCATTCTTTGATATGTTTTACTGGTATCCTGTTTCGTCCATAGTCCAAATGCGAACTTGAGATTTAAGGACACTAATCACCAATTCTTCTTTTCAAGATAATATGTACTGATTTATTTTGATTGAATGCATATAAATTATCAAATGAAGATCGCTTTGAAAATGTTAGTCCTCCTCGTAATCGGATGTTGAAGTCGTCTGAATAGTGCAGTTTTTGTCAATTTTCCTTCTTTAAATTTAACATCAGGGAGACATGCCACATTATTTCTTATGTTCCTACTCTGTTATTGTTAGGTAAGTTCCAAAAACAGACAATAGTTATGGCATGATATAAATTGCAATCTGATATGAGACTGTTGATACACATCAACTTTAAGGGATTATCCCTGTAATTCAAAGAACTTATTTCCATCAATCACTGAATTCTACAATGTCGTAATCAACCAAACCTGATAGACATAATCAACTTAAAACCTCGGTTGTCACGGCAACCGATAGATGCGTACCTGGTGTAATCCAATGATAGATAATTTGCTAATGTTCAAATATGAAGAAAAATCAATAGGAAGGGGTACCTCGGTGTGCATCTTACTCGATACACGTTTAGCAATCACCAATACTGCTATATCAAGGCTCTCTAATGGACAACGGGTGAAAGTGACCCAAATTTACTGATCATTTTCTGTCCACCAACAGTTTGTAGTCCTACTGGTATTCAAACCATGGCGATATATACATTTAGCCTTTTGATTTGGTGTGCAAAATTGCCTTTGATAGTTTCATTAGGCCTACAGCATCATTCACTGGCTTCACTGTTTGCAGAGTCAAACCAGCCTTATCTTAATAGCATGAGCAAAATATTCACCGAAAGGCTATTTTTTTAAATGAAACGGCCAGGGGACTTTTTGCACTCCAATTGAACATTTATAATTGTGCAGGCTCATCAAAGCCGAACAGCCAACTTGTGTCATTTGACATGTGTGGCCTTGATTGATTGATCAACTCAAATATATGGGTGACATGAGTATGACGGTATGTATGTTCCTTCATGCAACCATGATATAGAATTCATGCCAATCCAGCCAGCAGTAAAGGAATAATTCAAACTTTTCAGTGACATTGGATCTGAAGTTAAGTCTACATGTACTCCTCAGTCATTCTGGTTAGAAATGTGCCATATTTACTGAGCTTAGGCATACCAATCTATGTCATCTTTAACTTCAATTTATGTCTACCTTCATTCTGAGATAATGCCACCAAAGAGCTCTGTACACGTATCTAAAAATTTAGCATTAAAAGGTAAACAAAGGGCCACAGACATGTCTTTGTTTTCGATTTTAGCCACCAGATGGCCAAATCCGGATTGGAACCAGACCGAATTGACTCTAAAAGGTTTTAGAACATAGAGCTACATATGTAGCAAATTAAAGTTTATAGCTCCAGTAGTTACCAAACATGCCACCATTGGCCAATTTACGCTATTTGACCTCTGTTACCTTGAAAAGTAGGTCAAATCAAAAACTCATTGAAAATGTCATGTATCGTCATTACATGCCATAGTCTAGTCTTCAGTCTGTAGTGTCGAATTTTACAGGCACCCATTGAAATTATCACAAAGTCCCTCTGCCACAGTTTGATCGGCCACACACTGATCAAGTGTGTATAGCGCCGCTTGTTAGGGGAGAGTTTTTTTATTCCTTGGTTCGCGAACTCGCCACTTATGAAGGTGGCACGTTTCTATTTGTTACAGATTTTTGAATTTTTAGGATTAGACACAGTTTAAAATGGATTTTATACACTTATCGGGTATCTGTACATTAACTAGAGCCGCCGTTTTTGCACTTTCAATGCAACCGCCTATATTTTTAGTGTTTCACAAATTCAGACATGAATTTCGAAAAATTTTATGTATTGTTGGAATTCAAAATCCTGTATTACATGATATATCAATCTGAACCATCAGTGTTAATCAGTCCGTTACCTCCCCTTATACCTCTGAAGCAAAGCATGCCATAATTTTGTATCTCGTGCGCCTCGAGTTGTGGTGAGCCAATCAGAACACTGCTTTCAAAATTGTGATTTTTCATGAATGAGCCATTAATTTATTCTCACCTCCAGTCTTGGCATGCTGCCAATATACACTTTCGACACAGTAGAAGACTAAAGGCGAGGTTGTTTAGATCATGATCAAAGTGCGCTCTTGTGACAGGCCTTCTGATTGGTTTATATCGGCGGAAGCGGGCGAGGAATAAAAGAACCAACTTATACAGGCAGATCTGCATAAAGCATTGGGTCGGCGTAGTGGATCCAAGGCTTGAGGGTCAAGATGAAGTTATATAGGACTTCAGATGTTCAAAACTTTCAACCCAACCCAACCTGCCACCCATCCAAACAAAATGTGAGGAATCAACACAAATCAATGCGTGCGTACATGTGTTTCCAGCATAATATGAGTGAACTTTGAAAAGACAAACTCCCCTAACAATGACACATGAAAAAGAAACCTCAACATATTTACAATTATGCATTCCGAGGAAATCACAGGTACACTTCACTCCAAGACAAACTTCCCAAAAAATGTGTAGCGTACGCACTGACTAGGAGCAAACAAACTAAGGCTGGTTACTCCAAGGTACGCATCATAATCATAATTTGCATATTGATTAGTGATGTTAGTTGCATGGTTTTGCTCTCCAGTCTAACGTAAGAGCGACCAGCGTAGTCTTTGCGCCTTGCGGTTTTCGCTTCCTTTTTGTCAACAAACTTATTTTATCTCAGATATCTGTTTTGAAAGAGTCTGCAAATAAAACTTGGGTGTAAAATGTCATTAGCGTTGATCCATCGCTTTCCCCAAAAGACCATTTCGCAGTACATCTTGCACTGAAAATTGTGAAGCCACCACAACAAAGCAATATCATTACCTACCAAAAGCTTGGGGAAATAGACATTGAATCTTTTTGTAGCAATCTACACAGCTCCAGCCTTTTCCTGAATCCTAGCGAGGAATTAGATGAACTTGTTCACTCCTGCCTTCGTCAAATTCTTGATCACCATGCACCTGAGAAAACGCGATCTGTCATTGTCAGGGTCAATACTCCATGGTGCAATGAAGAGATTCAGCAAACCCAGCGTAAACGACGCCAGCTAGTGAGGAAGTGGAGGAAGCAAAAGTCGGAAGTGAATAAGCAGCTACTTCAAGTCCAGAGTCACGCACTTACATGTCTAATCAACAAGGCCAAACTCTCCTATCACTGGTCTCGGATTGAGGATGCAGGCAATAAGGATATTTTCAAAGTTTTAAATGAAATCCTCGGAAAACCATCTTCCGTAGTTCTTCCTGCGCATTCAGATGCCGACACGCTAGCTGATAACTTCAGTTACTTTTGATCTGTGAAGGCATGAACACTCCACCTGTCACTCAATTTGACAACTTAGAGCATCATGATACAGGACCGACTCAACTGATGTTCGACTGTTTTGAACAAGTTACGTCAGAGGAGGTTAAGAAGCTCATTCTTTCTTTACCATCGAAGGGATGTGGTCTTGATCCTGTACCAATGTGGTTACTTAAGAAGTGTCTGGACACCATCTTTCCTACCATTGTGCTTATTATGAATAAGTCACTTATGTCTGGTTATGTACCTCCCAGTCTTAAGTTTGCACTGGTGAAGCCGCTTTTAAAGAAGCTTCAACTGGATAACGATACACTTGCGAACTATCGTCCGGTGTCAAACTTAACCTTCATTTCGAAACTGGTTGAAAGAGTTGTCACCTCGCGCTCACAAGAGCACATGTCTCTGAACAGTCTGTATGATGTGAATCAGTCGGCTTATCACCGAGGACACAGTACTGTGACAGTTTTACTGAAAATCACTGATGAAACTTTGGCATGAACAACAGAAAAGAAGCACTGATGGTGTTCCTTGATCTTTCAGCCACGTACGACACGGTAGATCACGGGATCCTGATGGACAGACTTAAACAAAGACTGGGTTTGGCAGGAACAGTATTGAAGTGGCTTTCATCGTATTTACAGAAAAGGGAAACGTTCAGTTATTGTAAAAGGGTGTCGGTCAACCAATGTTTCTGTGCTTTATGATGTGCCGCAAAATTTGGTTCTCGGATCAATTCTGTTTACGGTACATGCTTTACCACTAGGGGACGTAATGCGCAAGTCCGATGTACTATTTCAATTTTATGCAGACGATAACCAACTTCTAAATTTCATGCAATGTGGTAATAGTTGTAGAGAGCCTTGAAGTGGTATCATAGACCGAGACTTGCATTTGTGATGTCAAGCACAGGCTTGTGGAGAATAAGCTTTCCTTCAACGTCCCCAAAACTGATATGATGAACATCGTATCAGTCACTGTGGATGGTGTTTGGGTTCCAAATCTAGTTGTATTAGAGACCTTGGTGTATGGTTCAATGAAGGCATGAACATGCAATCTCACATTAAAATTGTGTGCCAGGCTGCCAATGCTTCTTTGTACAAGATAGGTCGCAGTAGGAAATACTTGGATCAGCCATGCACTGAACACCTTGTTGGTGCTCTTGTAACTTCTAGGCTTGACTGCAACAATGGTCTGCTCTACGGGTTGCCGGAGAAGACTTCAAGCTTCAACCAAAGCGCAAAAAAAACTCGTTCGGGGACACGTGATCAATGCCTTGGTATGCTATTTAAAGCTTGCTATTAGACAGGTGGTTGGTAAAAGCTTTACTCAGATTTCAGATTCTGGACACTGGATGCTGGTTTTTGCATCATTGAGCATCATTGGATTGCATCCCTGCATGCAGATCCTGTTAGCCAGTATCAAATCCTCAACCACCACCTGTCTTCAGGTGTCCAATACAAGCCAGTGGTCGAGACTAGAGCCTTTGAAGCATCATGCTTAATGACTTCAGCGATTATGAGTGCCGGTTACACCATTCAAAAATGCCAGGTCTGGCCTGGCTTATTTACGCTTACACAAAATTCGATGCGGTTTAGTTTAGCCCGCCAATTGCCGGGCTATCTTAACCCGGCAATGATTGGAGGGTCAGACCAGTCTTTTGACCTGGATCAAAATGTAGCCAGGGTTATAATATTTACTGAGCCTGGCTACAGATGGCACTTATTGGCGCATGTGTCGCTTTCAAAATTTTATGCGTGGGTGGTGGCACTTGTAGGGAAATGTTCGAACAACAGCTCTGGTGAGTGTTGATCTGCAGGGTTCCCCTGTTTCGTATGGTCCTTGGGAAAAGCATTCAACTGTCTTAGTGCTTTGCCATCGTGATGTGCTGCTTGTTATGGTTTTCGATCAGGGGATCAGGAATCATATTGATTTTGGATTGGGTCTCTCTCTGTGTGTCTATTCTAATGTGCTCATCGATTTCACTTTCAGATGAAATGTTCAAGGTGATATTGATATATCGAATTTCAGCTTGATAATTGGGAAATGCCTTGGCCTTTCCATTCCAACTTTTTGTGGTTGGTCGTCATCAGAGGATGACTGAAAATATTTCCATCACAACTACTCTTCCTTTTGTATCCTCTACTTTACCTGTACAAGAAACAAAAATACAAAATTCCTTCTTGATCACACACGAATGAACAACAGTCGGGGTTATATGCCACGCTTTGCGTTGATCTTGTTTGACTTGCAATCCTCCTTCGTACTCGTACATGCATCAAGGAACATAATTTGAAACTCTGGCTCCATCAAGCAAGGCATTTCTTATTGAGCTGTACGATAATGTCAATTATGTTACGCGAGCAGTGCATGAAAGTATCCGATAAATCGAGAATTTCAATAGTATCATTGGCCTCAAAGATTCATCTCGAGTGTAATTAAGTGTAACCAACAACAAAAATCAATCCATGTAATGCTGTTAAATGATTATTTATGACTCCTCCCCCACAAAGTGACTCATTGGCCTAGGCGGTAACGCTGTTAACAGTGGTTCTATGACCAGTTGTCGAATAGGTTCATATTATCGTGGGTTTGAGTTTATCCTGGGTCGCACTGTATTTTCATTTTTAAATGAATGTCATGTAATTTTACCCCCAAACCTTTTTAGACACCTTAATTATCTGGTTATAAACTTCATCCATGTCTAATCTTATCCATTGTGACAAAACCAGTGAACTTCAATATACTCTTCCCCTTCCATATTTCAAACCACTGATGAAATCAATGCCCTTCAGACCCATTGTAGCAATAGAAAAAAATGCCTAATCAGAGATTGACTCTGTATTAAAAGCGGATTTTCCACGAGCAACATACACAAATCATTATCAAAGCGATCTTGGAATAACCATCATCAAGTCATACGTGAGTTTCTGAGTGGAAGCCTATTGGTGGCCCTACTGTCAATATATTCATCCTTAGAGTAACTGGTCCGGGCCAGACTTATGAAAAGGAAATAAGTGGGAACATTTTACCCGAGGGAAAAAGGAAATAGTGGGCTAAATCGCGAGCCGTGGGAAATCTGCTCTCAAGCTTGAGTTATCAAACGCTCTTTGTGGAATTGCACGTCCCCGCTGCAAGTTTGTTATATTTCTTAATAAATACACAACAAGAGGCCCACGGGCCTGGCACTCAGCTGAATGTAGAGATGCTCAGTTTTCTTTCTTGGGGCAGTTAATATAAATATTCCGTCACCAAACTGAGCTAAAAATAGTTTCCAGGATGGCCGCGCGCCAAATTTCAAAAAAATTAGGAGCTTTCCCAGTCCATCTGATTATTCATATAACTTCATATAATGAGTGCAATTACAAGTTGAAGGTTTTTACCGAGAGTAAATCCTACTAGTTCGGATATTCCTTCGACAGTCACAACCCAGTATACAACCAGTAACTGCAGCCTGGACCTTTACATCAAATCCGTTGAAGTTCAGCTTGAGACAAACCATCACATACAAGGTCACAACCTAGGACAACTACAAAATGCAGTGTGGACTTTTGTATCAATTCCTTTGACTAGCATATACCCATGGAGCGGGCAAAGTTGAAATGTAATATACATTAGTTAAATGGGCACGATGATTGAGCTACATTAAATTTCTAACGTTACTGAAGTTTTATTAAAGGTTAAACACGAAATTAACTGCATTTAGGGACTTATTGCTGCTATCTACATGCAACCCCCAATAGATTGATTGGAGTACGCTATTTTGCACAATGCATTGAGACCAGTGACAGCAGGTCCTGTTCCAAATAAGGCCCTCACATATTAGGCATATCACCTACCCACTCCTGTACCCAATGCCACTGTCGGACCAAAGCCAGGCGCATGGAGAGATGCAGAACGCAATTCAAACTGACAACATCAGTCAGTAAAGAATAAAACAAAGAGCAAGCGCTGACCACTGTACATATTTTGTCCATCCTGGCATAACTGTTTATTGATACCCTGACTGCATGTTCCGGTAGGCCACTCTGCAGAATTTGCCTTATCACTCAGGTCAGTGTTTTTCTCGAATAGAACTAAAATAGAACAGGCTAATCATTAATCTCCCTGCTAATACCCTGCACCATGGACCAGGTTGTATAGCACTACATACGTGCTGGAAGCTACTACTGATGTGGCAGGGAGAATATGCGTGAAGTTTGTGTATGCTGTTGAGAATGAGCGGAGCTCTCCAGTCGACGTGCTCTCTGAAAAGTTGTTATTTATTCTAAAACCACGAAGATATTCGACGTATGACACCCTCAGTGACACTCTTACGTATGATCCAGACCTACGAAGCCAAAGGTTGCAAGAATTCGACGCATTTCCAAGGCCCAATTTTGAAACAAAAATTACCTCCTAAATAGCGGCAACAACGCGCATTATAGTATAGATGTGCAGGACCTTTACATCAATTACTTTGAAGTGTAGGTTGGTTTCGACAGACTAGTCCAGTGAACATGGTCCAGCCTCAGCCGGGACAGCCATGCAGTAATTGCCGTCTTGACCTTTACATCAGGGACAACCAACCAGTTTCAAAGTGCAAGGCAAAGGCCACATCCAAGGGGTATTTTTTTTCTTAACCCGCATTGATAGCGAGTAAAAACAGATATGATAATGTTTTTGTAAACCAACTACCACATACTGTTTTATTTTTCTAATCAATTTTGAGTTAAATATTACAGTGAAAAAGAATGAAAAACTAGAATCGACTGCTTCTTCTGATGACTGCACGGGTGAGCACTGATTTTGGATGGGAGGTGCAAGGTGTTCATTTTGTTCTATGAGTACGAGTGCAGCTCAGCTCTCTTGGACATCTGTGATGTGGTCACCGAAAAAGTTGAAATGCAGCTGTCGTCGATCATCCCTGTAAAACATGATGAGAAAACATTTTAATTTTGCTTGCCAAGTTATATAATACAAGACCAACAACAACTGATTAGGCACCAATGATTATTTATCAAAGTAAAGGTTGGAACTATAAGGAAGTGCTGATGATCACAGAAGTTCATTGATATGATTGAGAATATCATAAAAGTAATAATGTCTTTATTTCTTAAAATGATGAAAAGGGCAGGGGCCATAGTGCTATGTATAGTACATAACTCAAATCAAAGTCGGTATGACATGTGATGTATCCTTGCTTGGAGTACCTATCATAAAACATATTATTGAAAACAAGTCACTAATAAACAAGATATTGCACTTTTTACCTTTTCAGTTTTGGCTCCCTGGTGGAAGAGTTGAGAATCATATTGAACCGAAATTTGGTGTCAGAGGTCATCTGACCTAGATTGTCATCAGTTGTTAGCTTGAGCGGTTAAGAAACAAGCTATTGTTACACTCAAACTGCAAATTTTTGCCAATTGACCTCAGTGGCCTTGAAAAGTAGGTCAAATCAAAAATCCGTAGGGCATGGGATATCCTTGCTTGAGTACTTATGACAAAAATAAAATCGAAACAAAGTCACTAATAAGCAAGATATTGCACTTTTTACCTTTTTTGGTTGAGAATCAGATCAGACGGCAATTGGGTGTTGGAGGTTACATGGCAATGGCGTAGGGAGTCTTATGTACCAAATTTCAAGTTCGTAGCTTTAGCGGTTAAGAAACGTGAGTCACTTATAAGAGAGATATCACACTTTTCAGGTTTCCGCTTTTGACCCCTGGTGGCCAAGTCACGAATCAAATCGGACCAAAGTTCAGTGTTAGAGGTCACCTGACCTTGGGTCCTTTGTACAAAGTTTCAAAATTTCCATTTCCTGTGGAAATGTCATTTTATTAGTTCATACCTACCCAGGTCAGACTTTTGCATGTGTACTCCATTCGGACACACCCGAGGAAGAAATAATCTATTTATAATAGAAATCTCTTAGCTAGTTCGCTTAGCTACACCTAGGCGGCGCCCCTATACAGCCTCTGCCTCGTGTGAGCCGCCATCACTTAGTACTTATTACCTGAGCGCACCGAGTAAGTCCCGTTGCTGTGGGGACAGGCAGGGCGGGTAGTCTGACCTGGGTAGGTATGAACTAATAAAATGACATTTCCACAGGAAATGGAAATTTTATGTCGTTCATACTCTACCCAGGTCAGACTTTTGCATCGAATACCAACAACCAAAGGAATGAGGGTAAACGTAGTGAAGTGAACTGTCTCCAAGCTGCGCATCAGAACCCAACGGGTGAGATCAGGGGACCCAGAAAAAGAATGCTTGGGGGAGATCCGAGCTAGAGGTCAACAGGCCCTTTGACAGCAAAGGGAAGCATAACTGTGAAAACCCATCCCCTCCTAGACGGGGACAAAACCACCTCAACACGGTATAAGCTCAGCACATATCGTCAAGAGACACAATGTGGAAAATTTTTTTTTTTTTCTTTTTTTTACAAGAAGGAGAGCACGCCCAAGAATAACATGGAGCGGCCTCACTGACTAACTCTCAAAAGTCCTAGGCGGCTGAACCCTAGGACAGCTGGACGGGGCGAATACGCAGGCCCGAAGACCCGGCGACAGTCTATAGCACAACCCCCCCGCTTAAAAAGGAGGGAGGACAAGACAGCCAGCAGGAGAGAAAATCGACGAGTGGTCTAGGCAGGGAAACACCTAGACCACGTGCTGAGCGGCGACAATTGGACCAAGAGACAGCATACCGTCTGTTAACCTGGAACAATCGCACATATAATACTGGGAGAATGTAGAGTGAGAACTCCACGTAGCCGCATCTAAAACCTCGTTCAGCGCCACTCCCTTATACTCAGCTCACGAAGTAGAAATGGCCCGAATCTCGTAGGCCGTAATGGCGCCTAGGCGACGAAGCTCTAGAGAAACGAGTGTCATAGAATAAGCCATCCGGATGGTGGCCACTAACCATCTGGCGACCGTGGCTGCAGCTATCTCCCTAGTAAACCCCTCTCTATAAGACAAAAAGAGGGGCTTCCTGCCCAGGCGAACAGCAGGCTCCTTAGTCTTATTAGAATAGAACTTCAATACCCGAACAGGACAGAGAGTTCTGTCCGGGAGGTCTCTAGAGACCGTAGCGGACAACGAGGGGATAAAAACCGGGCGCCTGGAGGTGTGCGGCGCCTGGTTTTTAGCCAGAAAGTCTGGGACAAATTCTAGGACCGCGCCCCTCTCAGTGAAACCCAATTTATCAAAGGCTAAAGCATGGAGCTCAGACCGCCGCTGTGCCGTGGCCAAAGCCACCAGGAAAACGGTCTTAAAGGTCAGATGTTTAAAATCTGCCTGATGCATGGGTTCAAATCGAAATTTCATGAGAGCCCTTAAGACCACCGAGAGGTCCCACTTGGGGGAGAGCTGAATGGAGCGAGGACGCTCCAAAGACATATTGCGAAGCAATGATGAAACAGCGTCATCCCAAGATGGTTTCCACGATTCAGTCAGCTTTAAGGTGACCGAAACGGCGGAGCGATAACCTTTCACTCCCTGAACCGAAAACTTCCGGACCGAGAATAGAAAATTCAAGAAGTCGAGGAAGTTGGGAAGAAAGGGAGCAACCGGAGAAACTCCGTGCTCCCGACACCAATCTCGAAAGACAGCCCACTTGCTATCGTATGAATCAAGGGTAGACTGTCTCTGAGGTTGGGCGACTTTACGGATAACGTCTTCCGAAAAGCCTCTCTCTCGGAGGAAATACCCGACAGCCTCCAGGCGTGAAGCCTGTAAAAAGAAGGGTCTTGATGATAGACCCGGCCGATCGGGTGATAAAGCAGACGGTCCCACGCCGGCAGGAGAAAAGAGAAACCCTGTGACCCCTCAGATGAGACGTGAAGGCCCTCACGGCCAGGATGACAGCCTGCATCTCAAGGATATTGATCGAGAGACGCGCATTCTCCTCTGACCACGTGCCCTTGGTGGTCAGGTCCCCTTCGTTCAAATGGGCGCCCCAACCATAAAGGGAGGAGTCCGTGAACAGGGACATCTGGGGCGACGGAGGGCTGAGCTGCACTCCGCGGAGGAGCTCCGTCTCCGAACCCCAGAATCTCAACACCTCCCCCAGGAGAGACCCCGGGATAAATATCCGCTGGTCGAGGGAGTCCGTGAACGGACGCCAACTCGACAGCAGGAGGAGCTGGAGTGGGCGCATATACAGGCGGCCGAAAGGAACCTGGTCCGCTGCCGAATTGAGCAGCCCCAGCAGCGACAGAAACTGTCGGGCTGTGGCGCTGTCCTGACGGCAAAAAATCCCGACCAAGGACCGAATCTTGGAATTCGGTCCGGAGGGGGGGGACATCAGGCCCTCTCGTGTGCGAAATCGCACCCCCACGAAGACATAATCCTGAGCTGTGTCCAGCTCGGATTTGTCCCAATTTAACAACTACCCTGCCTGTCCGGTTGTGACGAGCAGAAACTTTGCCTGCTTTCCCAGACGGCGATGAGCCTGGTGCCGTAGCAGCCAGTCGTCGAGATAGCAATGGAGCTTTAAGCCCATGGCGTGAAAAGGCGCGGCAAACGCCTTGACGACTGTTGTGAAAATCAGCGGAGCAGAAGCCAGGCCGAAAGGAAGGGCCTGAAACTGATAAACCTTTCCTTCGAAGAAAAAACGAAGGAAGGGCTGAAACTCTGGATGGACCGGGACGTGTAAATACGCGTCCTGAAGGTCCAGAGAGATAGCCCAATCGTTGGGCTGCACCGCGACCGCTACTGACCTGGTTGTCTCCATCTTGAAGCTGGGGACCCGGAGGAACCGATTCAAGGTGGACAGGTCGATGACCAGCCTCCACTTCCCCGATTTCTTGGGGACCAAGAAGACGTGGCTGTAAAAGCCCGGGGAGGAATGGTTGTCCACCAGCCTCACTGCCTGCTTCTTGAGAAGAGACAGGACCTCCGATCGAAGGGCAAGCGCCCTGACGGCGTCTACTGGCGGGGACACCGGGGTGGGAGTCATAGGGGGGGGACGGGAAAAGTCCAATCGGACACCGTGTCGGAGCATATCCGGCACGGGGGAGTCTTTTTGACACCACCGGTCCCAAAAGTCTGCGAACTGTCGCAGTCTGCCACCCACGACGCCAACTGTGGGGGCGCCACCTGGAGGTGCAGGAGGAAGGACTAAAGAGTCACTTGCGCTTGCCCCCGCGACCCTTCTCTTGGAAGGGACGCTTGGGCTGCCCGCCGCCCCCGCCCCTGCCTGAGGAGCGGTGGCGCTTATTGGAGCAGCGAGAGGGAGCCGCAGCTTCTGCCTGCCCTTGGGGACGAAAGGAGGAGGAGCCACGCGAGGATGAGGGCCCACGAGGAGCCAACAAACCTCGGGGGCTTCGAGACCCCACCTGTTGTCACCTGCCCGCGGTCTGTGAATAGGAACGCGGACGGGGGGGCGGCCTGGGGAGTCGAGACTGACTCCATCAGACGATCAGACTCTGCCTGAGCACCCATGGTGTCAGGCAGGGAGTCATGGAACAAGAAAGGGCCGCTCAATGGAGCGGTCCTTAATGCCCCCCGCAGAAACTGGGACCTGACCGTGCTCAACCCCCCAATGAGCAGGTCACGGCGTTTTTATAGCACGCCGTTAGCAGCCTGCTGAGCAGTCAGATCGCTGGCATGCTGCAGGGACTGCTGGAGGGACATCGCGAGAATACGCTGTTCCTCCGAGGCATCTGCGGCTAAAGACCTGGTAACGGCACACAGAGTCAGGTCGGCGTAAGATAACACCGCCTGGGTCTCCTTAGCAGGGCCTCGTCATTCTTCGCATCCTTTAAGACCGAAGAAGAGAGGACTTTAGGGGGTACCAAACCCGAAAGTTGGATGTCGTAGTGAAACCGGGTCGGTTCCCGACGGTGAGACCCGATAATAATCGGGTCTCTAGGACAGGCTTGGAGGGGAAGCGGTCGTGAATCGCTTCCCAGCCTGAGTCCAGGCACCCGGCCCTGTAGACGGGAGCGTCGAGACCAGGGCGCGCTGGTGACCCCCGCAAGAAGGCACTGTATCCCTGAGAGCTGTATCCAGCCATGTGGAGGCTCTAATCAGGGCCGGAGACGCGGGCAATTCTTGGAAAGCCCGATCAGGGACCGCATCCGACTCCTGCTCGGAGGCGTCGCCGAACAAGTCGAACGGCATCTTACCGAGGGCGGGGTTGACCGTCGGGAGAGGACATGTGTCTTGCGGCACAAATTGCCGAACAAGAGCGCGCAAGTCGCGCATACCTGCGACAATGGCGGAGTCCTCAACCCCAGAGGGGGGGGCAGCCTGAGAGGCTGAAAAAGACTGTGAGTCGCTAAACTCACAGTCCATTGGCTGATGACTCAAATCAAAAGCCACCGGCCTCTCGGCCGGGCGAGCCGAGGACCTGTCATGGAGGTTGGAAGCCTCCATGCGGCCCGTCAGGCTCCTAAGCAACTGCCGTTGCTCCTCCGTGAGAGAGGAAGCAAGAGGCAGAGGCTCAGAGCTCAAATCGGACTCCTGTGGGGCAGACACGGGAGGGGGGAGGGGGCATGCCTGATCAGCAGCCACACCCGTCAACCCCGACATACCCGACAGAGCAGGGTGGGGTCGGACCGGGGAAATAGACGGTCTGACAGCACTCATAAGGGGGGGGGGGGGGCACCAGGGCCCCTCGCCCGTGAATAGTGGTCGATCAACGACCCCCTGCCCACACCAGGCAGGACACCTCCGGGTGCGGTGAAAGGCGGCAAAGACGGGAAAGTGAAAACCGGTCTTGCCCCGCCAGGGGGCGTCCGAAGAGACGACCGAATCACAGAGTGAGGGTCGGACGGACGAGCCCGCCCCAAAGCGAAGGGGTGGCGGATCCCCGGAGTGGCCGTGGACTCAACCGTGGCGCAGAGCCAGCTGCCGCCGGCAAGGGCAGCGGCCGCAACGCCGTCGCAAACCCCGGAGGGGGACGGGGGAGCACACCTGAAATAACAGGCGGCTCACCGGGGGCGACGCTGCTCACCAACCCATGACAGGTGGGGGTGTCGGCGGGGGGATCGGGACGTAAAACGTCCAGAGTCCCACCTGGAGCCCTGGGGAGTGTCCCTGAATCAGGGTCACCAACACTCAAACCCAAGGCCTCCCCAGGGGGCACCCTCCCAAAAGAGGGGTGCCCGGCCTGTGGGGAGGGGTCGGGAGGGGTCGAAACCCCCCCAGAGCCCCGTGGATCTCGCCGCTTAGCGGGGGTCCGTGAGGAGGGCGAGGGAGAGAGAGTCAAAGACCCCCTTCCCTTTGAAGGCCGTGCCCCCCCTCTCACCTTCTTCATCTTCTTGCCGGCAGTGCCAGGAGAAGAGGAAGGCGGAAGGCTCCGGCCCAATGGGGGCGGAACTACCCGCGCCCCGACACGGGGAAGAACCGGGCCGGGGACTATGAATCCCCGATACACACATAAACAGACCTCGAAAACCCGCTCTGAAGGGCAGGAGGTCCAGAACAAAGGGTGGAACACCCAAAGAAGTAAGAAAGGACGGCAATAACGATGTCATTACGTCGACTTTCTAACAGAAAAACCACAAAAGTATAAAACGAACGGTCACGTGACCAACAGCCCGCGAAAATGGAGAAAAAATTTCTTGGGAGACGGCAGAAAAGCAAGCTCCAAAAGCCGAAATTGAGGGAGGATAGTAAAAGAACGATCTCACCCGTCTCCTAGAGTCAATAAGCGTCCCGAAGGTGTCCCGGGTGTCCTTCTCGAGCGTAGAATCGACCAAAATTTGGCGAAAACAACGTAGGAAAAACTTGGTACAATGTGATACAGTGTGCCGAGGAATAAGTACTGAGTGATGGCGTTTCACACGAGGCAGAGGCTGTATAGGGGTGCCGCCTAGGTGTAGCTAAGCGAACTAGCTAAGAGATTTCTATTGTAAATAGATTATTTCTTCCTCGGGTGTGTCCGAATGGAGTACACATGCAAAAGTCTGACCTGGGTAGAGTATGAACGACATAAAATCATAGCTCTAGCGGTTAAGAAATGTGCCACTGTTTTTGAAACAGGATACAGACAACCAAGACGAGGAACGATGGACACAGTGGTATTGTTTAGACTCCCCTACGGTGAGCCAAAGGATTTGCATAAAATTACCCAATACATAGCATCTGGGTGATTTTGAGCCATTCACATGTGTTTAAAGTGCACATTCTGACAAAAAGTTCCGGTCTGAATACGTTATCTGACTGAAGGCAATTCACCATTTTTACGGATTCTTGAAACTTTGGTATTGTCAAATGGAATAGATATTGCATAGTTTCTGACAAACTCTGCTAAAATTCATCATTTTATTTTTCTTCAGCTGTACTCGAACCCACCGCAGAGACTCGTTGGGTAGTTTTAAGGGTTGGCTATGGGTACCCCCATTCTGGCTAGAACTTGAAATCCAAAATCAATTAGAACTCCTTCAAAACAAAGTGAATGGCAATTTCAAGGGTGGGAGTCTGTTCTTTGTTTTTAGAGAACTGCCGCCCAGGCTTTAAATCGGTATTCACTTCATTTTGATTGAGTTCTAATTGATTTCGGAATTCAGCTTCTAGCCAAAATGGTGGTATCTATTGCCAACCCTTAACACAACATGACAACTGCATTTTGCACTGACGAATATTCCAAGCGGAAGGACACCGTGACAAGTTTGTCGCTTTCACCTTCTCATCATGGTCAAAGTTTTGTGACACGATTCGCAATGAGAAAAATCTGATAACCTTAAACTAATCACAAGGATCTTATCAAGACATCTCACCTGGTCTGTTCAGTGGATGATCGATCCACACCATTGATTCTATGTGATTTGATTCATTCCACCATTTCTTCACTCCAACCAAAATGGCTGGATGTCTACATGCAGCTTCAGGGGCGCAAAACATAAATGCACAACTGTGACGTTGCTCAGGATTGCCTTGAACCACGCAATTTAAACACGGCTGGCAATGTGCCAACTTATATTTTTGCCCAATACTGCCAACTGGTGACATAAATCGAAACTAATCTATTTTATATAAAACTAGAGAGTTAGTGATTGCTCGCAATCACTGTTGATGGCTCCGCTAAACATTGCAACAGAGCCATGGTGTCTATCAAACGTGGGAAAATAGTATGGCAATGTTACTGTTCTTGACATAAAAGCATGATGGTGAATCTGATGGTGAACAATATTACAACAACTGCAGTTGTTGTAATAATGTTTTAGGTGCAGTTAGAATAGACGTATAAGTGATAAATGGCTTAACAAAAGAATTAGGCCATGACCATGATGAAACCTTTTTGCTAGCACACACGTTTTTTAATGGATAACATGTTCTTACTATTATTATTATTTATTATATGTTCTTACTATGATGTAACTAAAGCCACTGCGGCCATACTGGTCATCGGATGACACCGAGTTTCGAAAGCAACGTTTCCCCAGTATGTACAAATGTACCATAAAAAAATGTAATCAATATGCTCAATCGTTCTCCGTTAAATTAACGGACACCAAAATCAAGATGGCTGCCATGGCGGCC
Organism: Lineus longissimus; assembly: GCF_910592395.1. Taxonomy (NCBI): domain Eukaryota; kingdom Metazoa; phylum Nemertea; class Pilidiophora; order Heteronemertea; family Lineidae; genus Lineus; species Lineus longissimus. The sequence continues at coordinate 15,899,165 of NC_088311.1, forward strand.
ATACTGGTCATCCGATGATGCCGAGTTTCGAAAGCAACGTTCCCGAGTATGTACAAATGTACCATCCAAAAATGTAATCAATCTGCTCAATCGTTCTCCGTTAAATTAACGGACGCCAAAATCAAGATGGCTGCCATGGCGGCCATACTGGTCATCCGATGACGCCGAGTTTCGAAAGCAACGTTCCCCCAGTATGTACAAATGTACCACCAAAAAATGTAATCAATCTGCTCAATCGTTCTCCATTAAATTAACGGACACCAAAATCAAGATGGCTGCCATGGCGGCCATACTGGTCATCCGATGACGCCCAGTTGCGAAAGCAACGTTCCCCTAGTATGTACAAATGTACCATCCAAAAATGTAATCAATCTGCTCAATCGATCTCCGTTTAATTGACGGACACCAAAATCAAGATGGCTGCCATGGTGGCCATACTGGTCATCCGATGACGCCGAGTTTCGTAAGCAACATTCCCCCAGTATGTACAAATGTACCATCCAAAAATGTAATCAATCTGCTCAATCGTTCTCCGTTAAATTGACTGACACCAAAATCAAGATGGCTGCCATGGCGGACATACTGGTCATCCGATGACACCGAGTTTCGAAAGCAACGTTCCCCCAGTATGTACAAATTTACCATCCAAAAATGTAATCAATCTGCTCAATTGTTCTCCGTTTAATTGACGGACACCAAAATCAAGATGGCTGCCATGGCGGCCATACTGGTCATCCGATGATGCCGAGTTTCGAAAGCAACGTTCCCCCAGTATGTACAAATGTACCATCCAAAAATGTAATCAATCTGCTCAATCGTTCTCCGTTAAATTGACGGACACCAAAATCAAGATGGCTGCCATGGCGGACATACTGGTCATCCGATGACGCCGAGTTTCGAAAGCAACGTTCCCCCAGTATGTACAAATGTACCATCCAAAAATGTAATCAATCGGCTCAATCGTTCTCCGTTTAATTGACGGACACCAAAATCAAGATAGCTGCCATGGCGGCCATACTGGTCATCCGATGACGCCGAGTTTCGAAAGCAATGTTCCCCCAGTATGTACAAATGTACCATCCAAAAATGTAATCAATCTGCTCAATCGTTCTCCGTTAAATTGACAGACACCAAAATCAAGATGGCTGCCATCACGGACATACTGGTCATCCGATGACGCCGAGTTTCGAAAGCAACGTTCCCCCAGTATGTACAAATGTACCATCCAAAAATGTAATCAATCTGCTCAATCTTTCTCCGTTTAATTGACGGACACCAAAATCAAGATGGCTGCCATGGCGGACATACTGGTCATCCGATGACACCGAGTTTCGAAAGCAACGTTCCCCCAGTATGTACAAATGTACCATCCAAAAATGTAATCAATCTGCTCAATCGTTCTCCGTTAAATTGACTGACACCAAAATCAAGATGGCTGCCATGGCGGACATACTAGTCATCCGATGACGCCGAGTTTCGAAAGCAACGTTCCCCCAGTATGTACAAATGTACCATCCAATGAAACGGCCAGGGGCCATTGTGCTCACCGTATACATCTTTTAGTAGACAGGACCATGCTTAGTTTAGAGGTGAATATGGTGAACACAATCAGGCATGAAGACTTTTTTTAGATGTGTATTGATGTCAAGTAATAAGACAGGGCAGTATATATAAGTTTATGATCGAACCAATAATTGTCTATGACATCAACAAGATCAATATCCTGTTATTGCTAAGAGTCCCCGCAATAAAAAATTCATTGAAAAAAAGTCATTAAAAATATTTTTGGCCGTCCCTGACCGGGGTTTGAACTCACGACCTTTGGATTGCCACAACACGAAAAACACAAAACATGCAATTTCGGCCATATCTGTGTCTGCGTTGTGACCTCTGTGACCTTGACAAGTAGGTCAAATTTAAAACCCATATGATATATGGTGTATCCTTGCTATGAGTACCTACCACAAAAGTTTTATCGAAAACAAGTCATCAATAAGCGAGATATCACACTTTTTAGATATCCACATTCGACCCCCTGGTGGCCAAATTGAGAATCAGATCGGACCGATATTCAGCACAAGAGGTTATCTGATATAGGGGGTTATATGTACTAAGTTTCAAGTTCATAGCTGTGGCGGTTGAGAAACGTGCCATAGTTACACTGAAACAGCCAATTTATGCCATTTGACCTCTGCAACCTTGAAAAGTAGGTCAAATTAAAAACCCGTACGATATATGATGTATCCTTGCTATGAGTACCCACCATGAAAGTTTTATTGAAAACAAGTTATTGATAAGCGAATTATCACACTTTTTAGGTATCCACATTCGGCCCCCTGGTGGCCAAGTTGAGAATCAGATCAGACCGAAATTCAGCACCAGAGGTTATCTGGTATAGGGGGTTATATGTACTAAGTTTCAAGTTCATAGCTGTGGAGGTTGAAAAACGTGCCATAGTTACACTGAAACAGCCAATTTACGCCATTTGACCTCTGTGACCTTGAAAAGTAGGTCAAATTAAAAACCCGTATGATATATGATGTATCTTTGCTATGAGTACCTACCACAAAAATTTCATTCCAAACAAGTCATTAATAAGCGAGATATCACACTTTTTAGATATCTACATTCGGCCCCCTGGTGGCCAAATCAAGAATCAGATCGGACTGAAATTTAGTGTCACAGGTCATCTGACCAAGGGAGTCCTGTGTACAAAGTTACAAGTTCATAGGCTTAGCGGTTAAGAAACGTGCCACTGTTTTTGAAACAGGATACGACGACGACGGACGACGGACGACGACGACAGACGACGACGGACGCAAACACTGCGGTATTGTATAGACTCCCCTACGGTGAGCCAAAAATGTAATCAATCTGCTCAATCGTTCTCCGTTTAATTGACGGACACCAAAATCAAGATAGCTGCCATGGCTGCCATACTGGTCATCCGATGACGCCGAGTTTCGAAAGCAACGTTCCCCCAGTATGTACAAATGTACCATCCAAAAATGTAATCAATCTGCTCAATCGTTGTCCGTTAAATTAACGGACACCAAAATCAAGATGGCTGCCATGGCGGCCATACTGGTCATCCGATGACGCCGAGTTGCGAAAGCAACGTTCCCCCAGTATGTACAAATCCCCCAGTATGTAATCAATCTGCTCAATCGTTCTCCGTTAAATTAACGGACACCAAAATCAATCTGCTCAATCGTTCTCTGTTAAATTAACGGACACCAAAATCAAGATGGCTGCCATGGCAGCCATACTGGTCATCCAAAAATGTAATCAATCTCCTCAATCGCTCTCCGTTAAATTAACGGACACCAAAAGTTTGGTCGGGACGGCCCGACGGACAGACGGACCGACAGACAGACGGCGAACGCCTCGACAATACCCCTCTAGCCTTTATGGGCTGAGGGGTAAAAACTAATATGCAAACAGAATCATGCCGATTCACTGCACATACTCATACTGTGGGAATAGCATTCCGCGAAGATGACGTCACTGCAGCTGCTGCCCTCTATTTCCCCAACGCTGAATTACAGGCAATGTCGGACAAACATGCGGTTTCGTAATGGCTTCAGGCTTTCTAACTAGGGCAGTTAGATTCAATCTGGCACATGTCCGAGTGTTGGAAATACTACATAATTGTTCTGAATATTTCTCTCTCTGACTCTATGGTATCATTCATGCTAAAAACAATGCAGGGTCAAAGATAATTGACTTTGAAATAAGCTCAAATGCGTAGAAATAAGTGTCGATGTCCGACTGTCACGTGACTAAAACGTCATCAATATCTTATGCAAATGACCTTGTGAGCTGTAAATAGCAACTTCGCGGGATGCTATTCTCCACTTCAAAATACATCGCGAACAGAGCCTGCACTTCCGATATCGTTCTCACAGAATTATGACCAAATTTTCAAGAACTAATTTCTGAAAGTATTCCCTTAAGACCTTATGACTACCCACTGAAAGGAACTAGTGATAATATCGCCTACTTGACTACTTTTTAGCAGAAAATTGGTTACTTACCGTGTTGCAAATCAATCTTCCATCTTTAGACTGGTCACAGTGGGTAGGCCTATGCTGAAATATAGCCTGGTTCCTTGGCCAATTCAATGCCAGAATACAACTGCGCAACTATACGTCATAACCCGGGCTTTTGAATCGTCAAAAAATCAGTCAAATGTGCCTGTAGCGCCAACTTGCATTAAAAACTAAACTAATTCCATTACAGGTCAAAATGAAAAATTATTTAAAAATATTCGGCCAGATTTGAAAACAATATTTCCTCTGTGGACCGAGTATAAAGGAAAGAAGTTCCCGATGACCTCATTCGCCGAATGTAGGTCGGATCGCGCTGATTTTTGGTTTCTGAGTTCCCCTTGGGCTACTTCTAATTTAGCAGCATCAACAAAGTACCTAGGTCTTACAATTACAAAATGCCCAAAATTGACATGGAAGGATGGCAGGAAGGAAGGATGGCAGGAAAGACGGACACCATTCCCTTAGTAATATGACAAGCTTCGCTGACTTTGTCAGCTGAGCTAAAAAGCAAGATATTGCACTTTCTACCTTTTTAGTTTTGGGCCCCTGGTGGCCTAGTCAAGAATAAAATCAAACTGAATTTCAGTGTCAGAGGTTATCTGACATAGGGGATCATGTGTACCAAGTTTTGAGTTCACAGATTAAGTGGATAATTAGGCCAAACTGTGACCTCGAAAACGAAGTCAAATCGAAAACCTGTAGGATATGTGATGTATCCTTGCTTGGAATACCTACCACAAAAATATCATTGAAAACAAGTCATTAATAAGCAAGATATTGCACTTTTTACCTTTTGTAGTTTTTGTCCCCTGGTGGCCAAGTTGAGGATCAGATTGGACTGAAATTCATGGTCAAAAGTTACAAGACGTAGAGAGTCACATGTACCCAATTTCAAAGAAACGTACCATGCACTCGAACGGCCAATTTATGCCATTTGACCTCTGTGACCTTGAAAATAAGGTCAAATCAAAAACCTGTAGGATATGTGATTGCTAGGAGAACCTATACCATAAAAATGTTATCGAAAAACAGGTCCCTTATATAGGGCGGGTCACAATTATCAGCATTTTCACAAGTAGTCAAATAATACACTTTTTGATACTCTCCCCCTTGAGAATGTACAAAATAAAATGGTGATTTTATTCAAGAATAAAGTGAACAAGCTACATACAAACAAGTTAGTTGTTGTTTTTAATGAATGGCTGGGTCAGATGAAATTTTGCCACTGATACACTAACATATATAGCCCTTCTGACAAATGTCATGATCCTATTCGTTATGTTACCAGTGATAAACGTGTGGATATTTAGAAAATGACTATATTCATTATTTGGCTATCGGCTGAATTTTTACAAAGGAACGCAAAATAATCATGCCACTGAATAGCTTGAGTGGCCATTGTGTTCGCTAGGCAAACAAACCTCGGTTTGAGGTATAATGCATATGGAGAGATAATAGGATAGGACCTGACATGGTATTGGGGAATGAGGTTTATGAGTGGCATTCAATTCACAGCCCCGTGTTTCGGTACAAATTAGTTAAGCTCGCGCCAAAATTAAATCGACATTTTTGTGTTTCTCTAAAAAGCGTATACAGCCCATTGACCCTCCCCCTCCTCTTGAACATGTTGATGATTCCCACTTCTGGCCCCCTGGTTGCCTAGTGAAGAATTAGCTCAGACCAAAATTCAGTGTCGGAGGTCACCTGATCTGGGGGTCCTGTGTACGAAGTTTCAAATTCATAGCTCTAGGGGTTAAGAAATGTGCCACTGTTTTTGAAACAGGATACAGATGATGACGGACACAGCAGTATTGTATTGACTCCCCTACGTCAAGCCAAAAAGTTATAGCTAAAACCATCTGCTATTTGTGCCTGTGCTGCCGCTGGATTTCTTCGGATTTATATCCCTAGATTGGACCACCCTGATTGGTTAACCCTTAAGTGGTTAGGCGTCGACAAAAGTCACCATCCTACCTTTGGTCAGACGTTGACAAAAGTTGATGCGTCACCCCTTCCAAATTCAGATCGATATTATCATCTCTATATAGATGGCACCAGTTCAGTTGTTCAATTTGCAGTGAAGCCCATGTGAGACACCTGTGACCCTTTGATGTGGGTCACATGATAACTGAGAACTGAGAACTGTATCGTTTTCATTCAAGCAACAGTCGTTGTTTCCTATTAATGTGCACGTCAAGTCAAAGCAATAAACATGGTTGATTTTGCGATAGTAGAATGTTAGCAGTTGATGAGGGAACCAAACCATGCAACACTATTCGCTTGAATTGGGGGCGAGGTTGACTGAATCCAGGCATTGCAATCCAATAATGCCCTGTGAGTCTAGTGTCCAGTGCAAAAATCTAAAATCTGAGTCCAGCTTTTATCAACTACCACTTAGACAAGTGACGAAGTAGACAGAGCACATCATGAAATGAAAGACTGACAAGGAAATAAAGAGTACATTAAAATGAGATTTAACTAGCCTACCTGTTCAACCTTCTTTGCATATTGCGTTGTATTCTTATTAGAGTCGAGTAGTGACTTGCCACCGTTATATATGGCACATATCACCAAGCCCAAAGAGAACATATCACATAAGAATGTACAATTCTTCTCCAATTGAAGCTCAGGTGCGATGTAGTCGAGGTCAGGCTGGGCCATCTTAGGTGACTTGTTAGTCCATGGAGTACATTGGAATGAGTCCTAGGGAATAAAAAGTTTATCTTAAGCATGACAATGCAAGAGAAACATAATGGCTCAGATGAACTAAACATATCAATAACACTTTTGAAAGATGCATCCTCAATTATCCAGATCTCCTGTTGCATTTGGCAACAAATATCGCAGTGGTGCCGAGATGTGTTTGTAATACCTATTTTAAGGTGTCGGTCATGTCTGACTGAGGCAGCACATGTCTAGATTGGTTTTGCCCTAAGACAGTCCAGTTCTGTAATGCAATTTTAATAGAATGAGTAGGTCGAAAGTTGCAATGGTTCGAGGTAGTCGTAAATCATAACAAATGTTTTTATTGTTACTGTTAGGGGCTCTGGAGCATAAATTACTTACTGCTTGGATTTCTTTGAGCTTTTTTTTATTAATCTAAGCATCGTAGATTGGTAGAGAGAAAAATACGTCAATTTGCACTACCTCAATCTACACAAATACATATAAAAGCTTTACTTCGTTACCATGGTTCCTAAAATGAGTAAATTCTATTTGGTCACAAAGCAATGATCGCTAGAGGCTAACCTTAATAGTAATCCAACCAAAAGTTTGTGCTACAGAGTCCCAAACAATGTGGACAAAATACTTTGCATCATTTTTATCTTGAATGTGATTGGGCATTTTTTTTCTGTGGCAGACTCTAGAAGGAAACTCAAGTGAATGTCGAGAGTGGAAATGAGCAGAACAACTAGTGAATGTTGACCCATGGGTAAAGATGTACAGTTGAGAATATCTAGGAACTCAATGGGATAATTTATCACTGATACAACACATAGTGCCAAGTTTAACATGCAGAAATTTGACAGAACTTCTGCATCCTTAACATCAACATTGGTCCTACCTTTCCATCAGCTGTTTTCTCAGCAAAACCAAGTCCTGATAACTTCCAAGCACCCTTTCTAGTGATTATTATGGACTGTGGGTTGATGTTACTGTGTAGGAGCTGCTCACCCCCATGTAGGTATGTGAGTGCTTCAGTTATCTGAAGAAAATCATCACATATGAAAGTTGACAGTTTTATTCTACATGCAACTTTCAGCAAAAATTATCCTTTACTGTCACAGGAACTTTAGCATGTTGAACAGAAGGTAGATACAGCCTTCGAATATGCTGCTGAACTTTGGTGAACCAGCCTCTCTAAAATATGCTGATTCAACTATATGTCAAAAAACAACAATGCAGGGGAAATCAGTGTTATGCTGTACCATCAATACATGAAGTATGACTTTTGACCGCTTTTGAACATCAATCATGATTTTACAGTGGATGCATAATGGGGAGCATTACAAATTTAATTTACTAACTCTTTCAGCCCGTAACTCGTTTCTCATTGTTTGATTCAAAAACCGAGGCAAATTTCTGAAAATCAGAACTACATTGATTGAAAAGATGATCAATGCATTGTCATATGTTGCTTGCATCACCACAAGGTCACACACCAGTAATAAAGTTTTCAGCCATTTCCAGTTTAATCGGTATTATCTACTGTAAGCTGCACGTAAGCTTGCAGGCTGAAAGAGTTATTATTATCACATCATAAATGAAATTCTGGATTTGAATCAAATTGCTATAGGCGACATCAAGTAGTCATGAATACTTGGCGTGCCCTCTCACTTTACTGTAGGCTTGTTACTTTTGTAAGGGCGGGGGGGGTGGGGGGGGGGGTGACGTGAAGGGAATGGCAAAACTGAGCACATACATTTTGTTATGGTCACCTGTTTTATCATCTTTGCGGTTTTGGGAGCTGAGATTTGGAAAAGGAAGTTAACGAGTGGATTTTAGATCTTAAGTTTTTCACACCATCTTATCGAATCAGCATCAATGAGCATATAAAAACTATAGGCAGGAAACATAATGAAATATCTTAATTTTGGTGTTTTGATTTCATTTCATTTCCTAATCTCCACTCTGGTCTCACATGTGCTCCCGTGGGATCGAACTTTTTGCAGGTATGAATTTTCCACACTTACAGAGCATTGATATATTTCAAACTTAGTTCAGGTGATCAGTATTGAGCATAGAGAATATTGCATGCGACATTTAATGTCATTATTAAAAGTAATTATTTCATAGACACTTTTCTGACCAAGGTACCCCCAGGGTATTTGTAGTCTGTTGGTTCGGGGTATTTGTAGCCCTTATAAATAGCTCAATATATCGTGTCATGAATCATGAAGATGCTAGGTTTCTTTATTCTTACACCTGAATTATATTATTTAATGATAAATTTATCTGATTTAGATACAATAGATACAATGGTTACCCTCTGTGTACCAACAATGATACATTTGAGGGTTCATTGTTCATTCATACACCATTAACTAGACAACAGAATTTCTCATGGTACGTACATTGCATTACCAATAAGTGATGCCAGCTATAATGGGGGTTGATACGTGACCCATCCCTGAAACTAAAGTTTTTAATGGCGCACGACAAGAACGTCAGTCAATTCAGAATATCACAAGCTGGCGTCTGACACAAGGTGTAATGTACAACAGAGGTGACAAATAGAACTTTGTGTTTTTACGCCAGTTTAAAATCAGTCTGATTTGCAACGACATTGTTTAAATTTTTGGTAAGTGATTGCATCGAACACCACTTAATGTGTTAAATAAATACTGTTTGATAACAGCAAAATCACGTCGTCAACCTAGATTGTAATAATACTAAATGTTTTATTACCAATAACGACCAATAAACCTGTGCAAAAAAGTGTTCTGATGCATAAAAAACAAGTACATTTTTTTTGTAATTTGAAATTTCAGTCAAGGGCTTCAATTACCCCGAAGCCACGGACCACAAGTATTATATTGACTCTCAGACATAGGTTTAGATAAAATGCTCTGAATATCATGCAATATTATTGGAAGAGGTGCCTCTATGACTACAAGATGAAGGCCGGCTTTTGTGAATTTACTGGGAAATCTCTTGCGTAACTTAAGTTATAGGTGAAAATGGGCTTCAATAATCCCATCCCATTTTACCTTAACTTTATAGATGATGAATTTCTCCTTTGGTGGCATGTGACTGAAAGGTCACAGGAGGAAGGATTGACCGAGCCTCTCAATGATGTTTCAAAACATTCAAAAGGTGACAGTTAGACCTCAAATATTGTAAATCATTATGATCATACTGTAATTAGGCTGAGAGCACTGCAACTTTCAGGGATGATAGGTTGATGATATGTTGAAGTTGTGCAAGTGAGTTTTGTTTTTTCAATTGTAACTACAAATTTGCTTGATAATTAGCGCCATTGTTTTCAACCTTGTTTTTTTTAAGACTACCATCATGCAATATTCAGGCAAAGTGGATTTGATGACTGGCATCATCTTCCTTTCTTGGCAAAATGAGCTATTTTGTTTAGAGATTATAATATAGCAAAAATTCCACTCGGGCACAGTTTGTAACTGAGTTGGGAACGTTATGCAGTAGCGTCACATTTCCTAGGTGTGTACGCCAGACTACATATGAAAGTGATCTCATGACATTGGCTCTCAAGTTCATTGTGCTTGTTGAGTGGCGATACAGCCGAATTCCCATAAAATTTGCCACTTTTCACAGTGCATGGTACTGGGTGACAGGACGAGGCTGGTCTAGTGTAGGTCTGGGGTGTTTGAAAACAGAAAGTAAACGATCGATGTCATCACCACCTAGATTTTGAGTAAAATAGGTCTGAATGTGAAAATCTTTATTTCACAAAATTTCTACTATTTTTGAAGTGAACTGGTCAACTGATACACCGCCTCCAGCCATGCAAAAATGAGTCATTTTTTTTAATATGTTTCTCAACGTTCTTTGATTTATCTCAGGATATACATGTCCCCTTCAAAAGAAGTCCAAATAACCCACCCACAGCTTAAAAAGATGTTCCCCATAATCAACCTGATGAATATTCAAAACGTGGTATCACCTCTGTAAAGGCTATCAAAGCCGGTAAAAGTCAATATTACAATGCATATCCAGGGGCATACTATAGCAGGGAGCAGCTGCCCCAACAGAGGTCTCTAATGAATGTATAAAAAAACGTAAATACAGCCCTGATATCTACTGCAACAACTGGTACTGTTAACTCCATACATTTTCTTGGCCCTAATTATACATCTCTTAACAGTATAAGTTGGAGTTTTACCCCTCACACAGAAAACTTTTTGGAGTATAAGTGGGGAAAAAAAATATTCACCTGAAGGATTCCATATTTGACTTCCACTTCTAAAAATTCATTGTCCTGGAAAGAAAACAATACAGAAGTGCATTAACTGGCTGGCCTGTGATGGATTCAGGAACACAATCATAACTGTGATGGGTCAAGAATGCAGCTATCCTCTAGTTCCAATTGGGAGGTTACAGTAATTGACAACACCAAATTCTAATCCAGAAGTATTAAGGTAGCAGGAAGGGGTGGGCGTTTGTGGTTTCTGAGTGTGAGGTATAGTGGTGTCTGTTGACTATGATTATAGAGAGACTAGGTATGATGCCAGTCTCTCTTAATCAACAGACTTGTGGTTTCAGTATTAGGTCTTTCATTGTAGAATGAAATGGCCAGGGCCATTGTGCTCACCTCATGTGGAGGAAAGATGGATAAAGATCATGGTATTGTGTAATGTAGTGTTAGGTTTGATGTAGGTCCAAGCAATTACAATTTCCCCAAAATGGCCAATTTACAGTACATTCGACCTCTGTGACCTTGAAAAGTAGGTCAAATCAAAGAAGACCCGGGTGACACATTGAATGGTTGTTAGAATTAGATGTACCTATGATATAAAATTGGTGCCAATCGGGCAAGTAATTACTAAGAATAATGGCATTTTGAAGAATTTAGGATTTGACCCCTTCCCTGGAGGCCAAACGGCAAATCAGATCGCACCAAACTTCAGTACCTGAGATCACCTGACCAAGGGGTACATGTGTACTTAATTTGTGATCAATAGTCATTGCAGTTAAGAAACGTGCCATAGTTACGGCCTGACGGCCAATTTACGGCATTTGACCTCTGTGACCTTGACAAGAAGGTCAAATTAAAAACCTGTGTGACATATACTGTATGGCGGTTAGATGTACCCATGATATCAAATTGGTGGCAATCGGGCAAGAAGTTAAGGAATAATCACATTTTTAAGATTTTTTGATTTTGCCCCCTGGTGGTCAAGTGGTGAATCATATTAGACCAAACTTCGGTCCCTGAGATCACCTGACTAAGGGGTAAATGTGTACCAAATTTGGGATCAATAGTCATTGCAGTTTAGAAACGTGCCATCGTTACATCCTAACGGCCAATTTACACCATTTGACCTCTGTGACCTTGAAAAGTAGGTCAAATCAAAAACCCGTACGATATGTGATGAATCCTTGCTAGGAGTACCTACCATAAAAATTTTAAGAAAATGAGACCACTATTAAACGAGCAATCAAACATTTTAACTTTGGACATTAAATTTGGCCCCCGGGTGGCCAAACTAAGAATTTTTCAAGATGCCCGCCTGGCACCCATATTGGCTATCACATTTGATAAAAAATCAAGGATTTAGTAGATAGTACATAGATATACATCCAGATCAAATTTGGTTGCAATCCTATCATTAGTTTCGGAGTAATAGTACTGTGTTTATTTTTCAAGATGGCTGCCTGGCGGCCATATTTGATGTCCGAACGGCCGAAATTTTAGGGGTGGAATAGAGAATCCCCAGATACATGTCCACACTGGTTTAAAACCTTCTAGCTAAAAAAGATAGGAAACATGCTACTGTTCAGTGAATCAGCAAACTTTGACCTCTGTGACCTTGAAAAGGAGGTCAAATCAAAAACCCGGAGGATATATGATGCACCTTTGCTAGAAGTACCTACCATATTTTTTTCAAAATTTCCCGACTACTATTAAGGGAGATATTGCATATTTTCACTTTTAACGTTTGGCCCCCTGGTGGCCAAACCATGAAACGAATCGGACCGAAACTTGGTCTCCAAGGTGTCATTACATAAGGGTACATGTGTACCAAGTTTCAACTCAATAGCTCTAACAGTTACGAAATGTGCCCTGCTAACGGACGACGGACGACGACGACGATGACGACGGACGACGGACGCCACGGTATGGGATAAGCTCACCTCTGCTAAGAGGTGAGCTAAAAAAAACAAAACAAGAGGCCCAAGGGCCTGGCGCTCAGCTGAGTTAATATCATTAATATCTTCCCGGTGTTTAGTTCATTATGCATGAAAATGGCATGCTCCATGGTATTTGATATCCTTTTGCGTTCACTACGGTACCAATGTTTTTGGTTGACATAATTATGCCACTGTTCATTCCTCAATCCTGACCATATTTCGGGTGAAATCATCGTATGAAACTATTTACCGAAACATGAAGTTTATGCCATGAATGAGGATACTCATTGTCATAGCCTCGTTTACAAGTGCGAAGTATTTTCCCGCGAATATTCAAAACTGCTTGGCTCCTTGCCAGTTAAATAACATGTGACTATACACAAAATAGAAAACTTTGATGGAAATTGTAAATCATTTTTTTATCTATCAGGGGAAACAAGCTGATGATGATCAAATAAATCATTCATGAGAAATCGTTTTGTTGCTGAAGCTTGCATGACGAAGTTAATGCTAAACCTTTTCTTGTGCTCTACTGCCCCACCGTAGTTTTCTATTTAGACCAGCGATGACGTCATTTCTGGTGATTCCCTACGTTGTCCAATGAGCGCTTTTTAAAATGTGCCATTTGGTATTGTACAGTATGCAATGTATTTTTTCAGCGCTGCCAGCGCCAGTTGCCGAAGAGAATGCCGTAGCTCCCTCAATTTCCAATCAATTTTTATGGGAGTGACATTATTGTATTGCTTAGAATGTCTACTTTTTACTCATGAAAGAATCGTAGAACTAAAACATAATAGGCGAACAGAATCATGCCGATTCACTGCACATACTGTGGGAATTCTCTACTTCAAAATACATCGGCGATGTCATCGCGAACAGAGCATGCACTTCCGATATCGTTTTCACAGAAATGTCGGCAAATATTCAAGAACTAATTTCTGAATTTAGTCCCTAAAGACCTTATGACTACCACTGAAACGAACTAGTGATAATATCGCCTACCAGACTACTTTTTAAGCAGAAAATTGGGTACTTGAGTGTCATTGAGCTCCAAGATTATTGCACATAGCGTAAACAACATGCCGCCATTTTGTCTCCGCTTCGGTATTTCGTACGCCGCTTATAATGCACCTTCTCAATTAAAACCAACATAATAAGGCCTTACATCGTTGATTGAATAGGAACACCACACAAAACACAATAAAGTGGGGGTACAATCGATTACGAAGCTGAAGTGAACAGTGATTTATTCCTGGAGCTACTGCTTTTGTTGTGTAGCTGCCATGTTTTGAGAACTGGCAAATAGGAGACTTCATTGATGGCTGACGTCATCGGGCGGGAATTTGAATCGGCAGAAATAATTAAAAGGCAGGTAGCGCCCTCTCCTGTTAAAATTTTGAACTTTTTCTCAATAAAATAGATTTTCAAGAATTTTATCTTAATATTAGAGCATATTTCGACTAATTCTGCTGCTCCTAGGCCGATATAGGCCAGTTTCCTTCATGCACTCTCGCTCGCAGGAAGTAGGTCGAATGGCGACAAATTTTGTTTTGAAAGTAGAGTTTGACCAGAAGTATCCAGAAATCCAAAATTGAAGTCTCTAGGTCTTACGGTTACAAAATGTGCACCATGGGTTTAACGGACGGAAGGATGGATGGATGGATGGATGGATGGATAGATGGACAGACGGACGCCACTGAACAACTTATTTGACAAGCTCGGCTGACTTAGTCAGCCGAGCTAAAAAGAAGCTGTGCTACGTCAACAAACTGGCCAACACAGCACGTCAATGAAAACAACGTGACTACTTTGCGTCACCGTCCCAATACTGTTGCTGCACATATAAAATCTTGTACATGTCAATTTTTTGTTTACTCCTGTCAAAGCACATTTCAGTGCAAAACATAGAGTGTGAAAATTAAAACGTATTTAATACGAGGAAATCGTTGTGTGGTTTGTTCCCGATTTAGGTCTTTCATTGTAGCAATGCGAAAATGTAAGTAATTTTGATAAGGTCCTTTGTTTTGACCAAGTAGCTTCTAGAGTGACTCAACCACTCACTCTCTTGATTACAGCGGCCACCTCAGCGCCACCACGCGGGGCCTAATGGTATTAGGCTAAGTAGCTTCGCGCGATATGCGCCATTCTGGGAAAATTCCATGAGGAAGTATGCTCATTAGCATAATCTATTCTTAGCTCCAGCTCGAGGCAATCTTGTTCAGTCCTCTTCAGGCCAGATACATTGTGGTGGAAAACGTTTAGTACAAAGAACACCTGGCTTGTGCCAGACTAATAAGTGAAGAAGGTCTGGCTGCGCGAGACTACTGTGATAGAAATTACCATTACAGAGACACTGTGACGTAGGCTTATACTTTTTAGCTCACCTCTTAGCAGAGGTGAGCTTATGCCATACCGTGTGACGTCCGTCGTCCGTCGTCGTCGTCGTCCGTCGTCCGTTAGCAGGGCACGTTTCGTAACTGTTAAAGCTATTGAGTTGAAACTTGGTACACATGTACCCTTATGTAATGACACATTGGAGACCAAGTTTCTGTCCGATTCGTTTCATGGTTTGGCCACCAGGGGGGCCAAACGTTAAAAGTGAAAATATGCAATATCTCCCTTAATAGTAGTCGGGAAATTTTGAAAAAAATATGGTAGGTACTTCTAGCAAAGGTGCATCATATATCCTCCGGGTTTTTGATTTGACCTCCTTTTCAAGGTCACAGAGGTCAAATGGTGTAAATTGGCCGTTAGGATGTAACGATGGCACGTTTCTAAACTGCAATGACTATTGATACCAAATTTGGGTACACATTTACCCCTTAGTCAGGTGATCTCAGGGACCGAAGTTTGGTCCAATATGATTCACCACTTGACCACCAGGGGGCAAAAATCCCAAAAGCTTAAAAATGTGATTATTCCTTAACTTCTTGCCCGATTGCCACCAATTTGATATCATGGGTACATCTAACCACCATACAGTATATGTCACACAGGTTTTTAATTTGACCTTCTTGTCAAGGTCACAGAGGTCAAATGGTGTAAATTCGCCGTCAGGCCGTAACTATGGCACGTTTCTTAACTGCAATGACTATTGATCACAAATTAAGTACACATGTACCCCTTGGTCAGGTTATCTCAGGTACCGAAGTTTGGTACGATCTGATTTGCCGTTTGGCCTCCAGGGAGGGGGCCAAATCCTAAATTCTTCAAAATGCCATTATTCCTAGTAATGACTTGCCCGATTGGCACCAATTTTATATCATAGGTACATCTAATTCTAACAACCATTCAATGTGTCACCCGGGTCTTCTTTGATTTGACCTACTTTTCAAGGTCACAGAGGTCGAATGTACTGTAAATTGGCCATTTTGGGGAAATTGTAATTGCTTGGACCTACATCAAACCTAACACTACATGACACAATACCATGCTCTTTATCCATCTTTCCTCCACATGAGGTGAGCACAATGGCCCTGGCCATTTCATTATAATTAAAAATGCTCTATATTTGCAATAGAAGAACCATGCCGTTCCGAGCTTTGCGCATTATGGACTATTCTGGGAAAACTCCATGAGGAAGGTATGTTCAAATGCAAAATCTATTATTAGCCCTTGCTCGAGGTAATCTTGCGCAGTGTTGCTTCTGCCAACATACATCGTGCTGGAAAACGTCTCGTACAAAGAAGGTCTTGCATGCGCCAGACTAATAAGTGAAGAACTTCTGGCTGCGGGAGACTTTTGTGATAAAAATGACCATTGCAGTCTGGCATGCGCCAGACTTATTTCACTGTGCAAAAGTAGGTGAAATCAAAAACCTGTAGGATATGTGATGTATCCTAGCAAGGAGTACCTACCATAATTTTGTTATCGAAAACGAATCACAAATAAGCGAGATATCGCACTTCGTTTGTTTTCGCATATCGCCCCTGGTGGCAAGAGACGGAGTTGAATCGAAATTTTAAGGGTGTTGTGCACATCTCGGGAGGAGTACCAAACATTTACCAAAGTTTCAAGTTGCTCCGTTGAACGGTCTAGGAGGAGATATCACTTTTGGACGGACTAACGCATTACGTTTCTCTGCCCTTGATTCTTTTTCCGTAAGGACCCCCGTTTTAGCCCTTTTCCATGGTCCATTTTATCAAGATTGCCTAGGGATTATGAGGGATTAGCCGTTCAGTTTGTGTATCTCGGGAATATTTCCTCCCCGCTATAGAAATAAAAGATGGGAGACAGTTCGCCAGCAAATATACCTCTATCACAAATAGCTCTTTTAAATTTTGAAAATGACTGAAGAATAACAAATTTAGAGCTATAAAAGCAAGGGATTTTTGTCGATCTCGCCTGGTTCTCATCTTTTGATGAAGCGCCGCGGCTTTGCCGATCAGTTAGTGTACCCCTGCTTCGAGCAAGTCGTAGTGTTGATCACTCAAACGTGTTCAGTTGCTGTGTGCAGTTGATACTGTAGAATGGAAAATATCCACGGCATCTAATTTTCGCGAACGCCTCACGATGGACATATTATTCGCGGCAGAATATTTTCGCGAGTGAAGAATTTTTTCCCAAGAAGATTTAAACTGTCTATTTTGACTCTAAGCTCTTAGTGTATGGGGACTGTAGTGTAAAATGTCCCCTACTTAATATTATGTGAGCAATAATTAAGCAAAAGTTGGGTGAAATATTGACAAGTGCTAATTGCGTTGGGTATACACGTAGGCCTTCGCTAGGCCAAGCTGTATGCAGTGCCTCTGTGGAAACATGGCAACATTGACATGGATTTCAAGTTAAAAATCAGGAGATTATCGCGGCAGAATATTTTTGCGCGCCTGACCTACTTGCGGCATTGGACTAACGGCGGACGGTAAAACAATATGTCCCCTCTTTTTTCGGAAGGCGGGGAGATAATTATCTACTATAACTTAAAATGCAATAAACAAGTAATTTATATTTGGGAATGTTGTCCTTGACTTTTTCTAGTCTTTTCCTCCAATTTCAACATGCCTTGACCACAAAAATTGTGCAAAAAATTCCAAAATCTTAAATGATTGAAATCAGACGATTTCTAAAAGCACCTATACCATATAAATATGGTATAAATAAATCTATCTAATTTAGATACAATGTTAACCCTTAATGTACCAAAAATGATACATTTGAGTTTTTTATACTAGTTTAACTAACATTACCTAAAAATAAAATATTTTAAAAGTTACTGGCCTCTTCACTTGAAATGTGTAAATGAGTCGATTGCATCAGGAATTGTACCGGACTGTTTGAAGACAAGTCTGGTTACCCCCCTTCTCAAGAAGCCTAGTCTCGACCGGGACGTACTAAGGAACTATCGTCCGGTCTCGAATCTTCCCATCATTGAGAAGGTTATTGAGAAGGTCATCGCCCAGCAGCTGGTACGTTTCCTGAATGCAAGTGACTCGGTCGACCCCCTCCAGTCGACATATAGAGCTGGTCATAGTACGGAGACCGCTCTCCTGAAGAGAAAGGCTGACATCGACAGGGCCCTGGATTCTGGCCGTGGGGTCATACTGATACTGCTTGACATGTCCACCGCCTTTGACACCATTGACCATGGGGTCTTGTTTTCAAGAATTCGCGGTCTTGGTGTCACTGGTAAGGCTCTCGAGTGGTGCGAGTCTTATCTTTCACTATGCACACAGACTGTTGTCATCAATGGCAAGAAGTCTGCCGCCAAACCCCTCGTCTGCGGTGTGCCACAGGGTTCAGTTCTAGGCCCTCTCTTATTTTCTCTCTATATCCAGCCACACGGTGCAGTCTTAGAAAGACATGACATGATGCGACACGGCTTCGCCGATGATGTACAACTGTACACAACGTTTGAGACCTCACAAACAGGGCTGCTGGCGGCCATATCTAAGGCTGAGGACTGCGTGCGTGATGTAAGGGGGTGGCTTGCACCCAACCACCTAAAGGCCAATGATGAGAAAACAGAATTCATAATCATTGCTTCTAAACAAAGGATGTCGAAGTTGCAGCCACTCCCTACCATCCAGATTGGTGCTGCCTCGGTTCAAGCCTCTAGCCAGGTGAGAAACCTGGGGGCTCAATTTGATACACACCTTAGCATGTCTCCACAGGTATCCAGTGTTGTCAAATCAGTCTATTTCCAGATTTCTAGGTTGGCAAAAGTTCGAAGGTTCTTAACTTACAAAACATGTGCCCGTGTGATTAACGCACTTATTACCACTCGCTTAGATTTTCAAAACTCCCTTCTCCTGGGTTTGCCTGACTGTGAGATCTCCCGCCTGCAGAGGGCTCAGAACTCTGCTGTGAGACTTCTCACAGGAACCAGGAGAGGGAGCACATAACTCCTGTTTTAAAAACATTGCACTGGCTGCCTGTGAGGCAGCGCATCCATTACAAAATCCTACTGGTGGCACATAATGCCCTGCATAAGGAAACCAGTCCGTCATATTTACAGGAGTTCCTCAGTCTGCGGGCTTACTCCCCCCGGTTTTCGGTCGACCACGGACCCCTGGCTCCTTGCCATTCCTCGTACCAAAGTGCAATATGGTGTCCGATCCCTGTGGGCAGTGGCCCCCAGACTGTGGAACTCCCTGACGGAAGAAATGCGCTGCCTCACAGAGACACCCATTTTTAAGAAAAAACTGAAAACACATCTTTTTATAAATAGTTTTGATTAGTCTCTTTTATCTCCTTGTCTATATTTTATGTACAGTGCATAGAAAATGTATTTTCATTAATGTTGCACTTTTAATTCAATAAATTATTATTATCACTATTATGATATCTCTAGTTAAAGTCACAACATTGAATAGCTATTGATAGCAGCATTTCTCATGGAACATTGCATTATCATCAAGTGATGCCAGCTATAATTGGGGTTGATACATGACCAATACTTGAAACTACAGTTTTTAATAGCGCATCACAAGACCGTAAGTCGATTCACTATCTGTTGTCTGGCACAAGATGTAATTTATAACAGATGTGGCAAATAAAATTTAGTGTTTTGCACCTGTTTGAAGCCTGTCTAAATTGCAACGATATTGTTTGAATTGTTGGTGAGTGACTGCATCGAACATCACGTATATGTTCAATAAATACTATTTGTGTATGTTTTGATACCAGACATCAAGTCCCGTAAAATGACTCACAACACACCACGTCAGATTTTCAGCACTATCGCTTGCATATTTGACCCCCTGTGATTGATAGGCCCCGGTCACATTGTTCCCAAAACTTTTGATGCAGGAATTATGGCGTAACAAAACTCGGTTGGGATGAGGTTTCTGAAAATGATCGTAAGGCTATCGCTGATTGGTTGGATGGTGTTGAATCACTAAAATCATGACAGGGCCCTAGGTTCTATCGTCACCTTGAAGAGAAGTGCACTTCAGTGCAGCTTCGTGTTATGGTGCATCTGAAAAGGCATTCTAGGCCATCGCATTCTACAAGTTTCAGTATTCGGAAGACAAGGTTGGCTATAGATTTGTGATTGGTAAATGTCGGGTTGAACTAGCCAAACCTTTATACATTCCAAAGCATGAGCTTCAAGCTGCTCTGCATCTAAGTCAAGCTGTGCTCAAGGAGAGTACTAACAAGATTAGTGAAGTGCACTATTGGTCTGATAGTTCCAAGGTAATTCCATGGATTGGATGTACAACAGGTCAGCATCCGACTTTTATTGGCAGTAGAATAGCAGAGATTTGGGATCATAGTAATCCTGATCAGTGGCACCACGTGTCAGGCCGTTGAATGTAGCAGACAACGGAAGTCGTGGATTACCTGCAGAGGCAACTTCGTCTGATTGTAGGTAGTAAAGTTGGCCTCAAGACGTATGGCCTGAGCAGCCAGCGCATGCATCAGGAAACGATAGAGACTAGTCGGGTTACAATGATGTTGTTGTTGGCAATGATGCTGTCAAGGGCTTGATTGATGTTGATAGGATTTCTTCCTGGAACAAGCTTTGGAGATCAGTGGCACATGTCCTGCGATTTGTTGTAACTGTTGTTTGGCAAAACAGATCGGAAGTATGGTCCAATTGCTTTTGAGGAAAAGACTAGAGCAGAAAATCGTCTGTGCAAGTTATCTCAGGCAGGGCAATTTCCCATCGAACTTGGTGTCTTGAAAACTGGTAGGCCTATATTGTGCCAAAGTATCATTCGGAAGCTTTCCCCAATCATAGATGAGAATGGGATGCTATGGTCGCGTGGGCACATAGGAAAGTCTGACGTCGCTAACTATGTGAAGTATCCTATCACTTTGGGTAAGAAGTCTAGCATCACACACATGATGACCCTACAGGCTCATAGGCGAAATCATCATGAGGATTTGGTTTCCTGATGTGGCGGTACTGGATTGTGAATGCACGCGTTTCAATTCACATTGTGACCAGTAGGTGTATATTTGGTCACATTCAGGACTACAAAAATGGGACATCTTCCAAAAGTCTGCGTCCGTGGAGACGCACCCCCATTCCATGCAACAGGAATAGATTATTTTAGGCTTATGTCTGTTAAGAAGTTCGCAAAACTGAGAAGAGCAACGGTTGTTTGTTTAATTTTTATGGCACCTGAGGCAATTCACATTGAGATGGCGAACAGTCTGGACACTGATTCGTTCACTATGGCATTGCATCAGTTTATGGCACGTCACAGAAATCCCCCAATTATCTGTAGAGACAATAGCACCAATTTCGTTGGTGTGGAAAGAGAATTGCATGAATGTTCGATTAAGTGGAATCAAAAAGTGATATCGGACGAATGTCTTCAGCATGACATTGACTGGAAATTTTATCCACCAGCCAGTCCTAATTTCAGCTGCAGGGGCTATAAGAATCCGGCATCATTCCACGAGACAACCCATCTCTGACAGATGTACGGTTTTGTTCCTCTCCTCTCTTGTTAACCCTAGTTCCTGGAGTAGACTGAAAGAAACCTTTGATGAAGCATGATTGACAGTTGTGAACGTTGGAGGCAGGGGAACATCATAATCGATTTTTTAAGCGGGAAATGCATATCCAATTACTGTGCCTTTGGGTATTGTAACATCCTCTTCTTTGGGTTTTAACAGTTGGACCGGTGTACATCTTTACTCTTTCGAGGAGTGGTCGTTAGCGCTTTGGACTTTTGAAGTAGGCCTTGGAAGACAAAATTGTGGTGTGTGATCTGGAGTCAACGAGAAAGCACGTAGGAAGGCCATTTATATATGTGACCTGCTCTGTCAAAAGGAGGCGGAAGTCGCATATAGGGAAAAGAGACAAAACAATTTTTTTTTGGAAAAATGATTCGATGACTTTCCTGGGTCATGTCTAGAGGTGTTTCTAGGCCACTAAATCTTCAAATACTTTACCCATAAATAACCCATTTTCCGACTAATTTTTCTCAACTTTTTACTTCAGAGAGTGATATATTCTGACTTCCATATCTCAGCCAATCCTCAAGAGATCCTCAGGTATCAGACATCCTTTTAAAGCTAACGCTGTGCAGAATAAGCCAGTACCGATACCTCATTTTCAAGAATTTCACCCTACAGCCTCATTTTGACAGAGCGGTTCACATAATATGTGGTGAGATAAATTCTGGTTGTTCGCTAAACTAAAAGATTCTCCGTACCCCACTCCTGGACTAGAGGGGGCACGGTCTACTGGTTTAAATGCCCATCACCTGTTGAAGTGGGCAGGCTTGGCCCAGATGCTGAAGAGTCTACATGCGGGTAGCTTTATCCAGAAACATATTTGCCAGTTGGCTGGAAAATAGTTTATATTTCACCATTTACTTTTCGATTGTCCGGAATACCATATCAAAATTTCAGATTTTCCATTTCCTTTGGAAATGTCATTTCATTAGTTCATACCTACCCAGGTCAGACTTTTGCATGTGTACTCTTATCGGACACACCCGAGGAAAAATTAATCTATTTATAATAGAAAAATGATTAGCTAGTTCACGTAGCTACACCTAGGCGGCGCCCCAATACAGCCACTGCCTCGTGAAAGCCGCCATTACTCAGTACTTATTACTCGAGCGCCAGAGTAAGTCCAGTTGCTGTGGGGACAGCCAGGGCGGGTTGTCTGACCTGGGTAGGTATGAACTAATAAAATGACATTTCCAAAGAAAATGGAAATTTTATGTCGTTCATACTCTACCCAGGTGGGTAGGTATGAACTAATAAAATGACATTTCCAAAGGAAATGGGAATTTTATGTCGTTCATACTCTACCCAGGTGAGACTTTTGCATCGAATACCAACAACTCTGGAAGGTGGGTAAATGGTGACTTACCATGTAGTGAAGTGAACTGTCTCCAGAGCCGCATAGCAGAACCCAACGGGTGAGACCAAGGGAACCCAGAAAAATAAGCATGGGGGCAACCCGGGCTAATGGCCAAAAGACCCTTTGAGAAAAAACAAAGGCGAGCCAAACTGGGAACCCCACCCCTCCTAGAAAAGGGGGAATTACCTCACATGGTAAACGCTCAGCACATTTCGTACGCTGTGGAATTACAAGAGATGCTGCGATTTAAAATAGGGGGAACCCCAAAAAGGGGACCCACGGAATAAATCCCCAAGAATCTTAGGGGGCTTAACCCAAGATACCCGGACAGGGCGAATGTGTGGGCATGACAGCCCAGACAAATATCTATGACCGCCCCCCCCCCCCCTTCTCTGAGACTCAGGGGGGGACGAAGACACCGGGAGAGGGAGAAATTCGACGAGTGGATTAGGCAGGGAAACACCTAGAACACGTGCTGAGCTGCAACAATTGGACTGAGAGACAGCATACCGTCTGTTAACGCGGAACAACCGCGCATATAATACTGGTAGGAGGTGGAGTGGGAACTCCACGTAGCCGCATCTAAAACCTCGCTTAGCGCCATTCCCTTATACTCGGCCCAAGAAGTAGAGATGGCACGAATCTCTTTGGCCGTTATGGCGCCCAGACGGCGAAGCTCTGGAGAAACGAGAGACATAGAATAGGGGAGCCGGATGGTGGCCACTAACCATCTAGCGACCGTAGCAGCGGCTATCTCCCTAGTAAACCCCTCTCGATAAGACACAAAGAGGCGCTTTCTGCCAAGGCGAGGCGAACGGCAGGTCTTTTGGTCTTATCAACATAGAACTTCAATGCCCGAACCGGGCAGAGAGTTCTGTCTGGGAGATCTCTAGAGACCGTAGCAGACAAGGAGGGGATGAAAACCGGGCGCCTGAAGGTGTGCGGCACCTGGTTCTTAGCAGGAAAACCTGGGACAAATTCTGGACTGAGAATAAGAAATCTAAGAAATCGAGGAAGTTGGGAAGAGAGGGAGCGACCGGAGAAACTCTGTGCTCCCTTCACCAGTCTCAAAAGACATCCCACTTGCTGTCGTATGAAGCAAGGGTAGACAGTCTCTGAGGCTGAGCGACTTTACGGATAATGTCTTCTGAAAAGCCTTTCTCTAGGAGGAAACACCCGATAGTCTCCAGGCGTGAAGCCTGTAGAAAGAAGGGTCTTGATGATAGACCCGGCCGATCGGGTGATACAACAGACGGTCCCACCCAGGTAGACGGCGGGGGTGGTCCGTCAGGAGCTCCAGCAGGACCGGGAACCAAGCCAGGTTCGGCCAGCACGGGGCTATCAGACAAACTCTGACCCGAGAACTGGCCACTTTGTTTAGTATCGGAAGCAACAGAGGGGTTGGCGGGAATGCATAAGCATTCAGGGCGTCCCAGGAGGTCGACAGGCTGTCCACCCCCAAGGCCTCCTCGTCTGGAAGAGACGAATAATACAGATCAAATCTCTTGTTTAGCCGAGTCACGAACAAGTCCACAACTGGGGCGTCCCACATCCCCGCCAGGCGGGACACCACTTCGCGGTGAAGTGTCCATTCCGTCTGGACCAGACGGTCCGCCCTGGAAAGGGCGTCGGCAAGGATGTTTCTCTTGCCTGGGATGAGACAGGGAGGAGCTGAATGTCCAAGCGGCGACAAAGCTGCAGGAGCTCCCAAGTGAGGCGACACAAAGTGTTGGACCTCGTCCCCCCTTGTCCCCGGATATAAGCGACCACTGTCGAATTGTTGGAGAAGAGAGAAACCCCGTGACCCCTAAACCGAGACGTGAAGGTCCTCACCGCCAGGATTACAGCCTGCACCTCGAGAATATTGATCCAGAGGTACGAATCCTCCGCTGACCACGTGCCCTTGGTGGTCAGGTCCCCTTCGTTCAGATGGGCGCCCCAGCCATAGAGGGAGGCGTTTGTAAACAGGGACATCAGAGGGGACAAAGGACTGAGCTGCAATCCACGGAGGAGCTCCGTCTCGGACCTCCAGAACCTCCAGACCTCCACCAGGAGAGAATTCGGGATCGAAATTTGACGATTGAGAGGGTCCGAATAGGGACGCCAACTCGAGAGGAGGAGAAGCTGGAAGGGGCGCATGTACAGGCGGCAAGGAGGAACCTGGTCCGCCGCCGAATTGAGCAGGCCAAGCAGGGACAGAAACTGTCGAGCTGAGAGGCTGTCTTGATGGCGAAATACCCCGACCAGCGATCGGATCTTGAGAATCCGGTCCAGCGGGGGGGGACATGAGGCCCTCTTGTGTGCGAAAGCGCACACCCACGAAGACATAGTCCTGAGATGGATCCAGCTCAGACTTGTCTAAATTTACGAGCCACCCCGCTCGCCTGGTTATCTGAAGCAGGAACCTGCTTTCCCAGACGGCAAAGAGCCTGGTAACGAAGCAGCCAGTCGTCGAGCTTGAACCAATGGCGTGAAAGCTGTCCGGGATTGAGTCGTTGAATAGGAAAGGGCCGCCCAACGGGGCGGTCCTTAACGCCCCCTGCAAAAACGGGGCACGGACCATGCTTAACCCCTCAATAAGCAGGTCCCAGCGCTTAAGCACCGCGTTAGCAGCCTGCTTCGCGGCCAGATCACTGGCGTGTTGCAGAGACTGTTGGAGGGGCAGGGCAAGAATGCGCTGGTCCTCTGACGCGTCGGCTGCCAACGACCTGGACAGGGCACAGAGGGACAGATTGGCGTACGACAACACCGCCTGAGCCTCCTTGGCCAGGGCTTCATCGTTCTTCGCGTCCTTGACGGACGGGGACGCAAGGACTCTGGGGGGTACCAACCCGGTGAGCTGAATGTCATCCTTGAGAGGAGACAAAGACACCGCATCAGATCCCGACGGAGAGACCCGTAGTAATCGGGTCGATACGCAAGGGGGTAAAGGTGGTTAAGTGCTTCCCAGCCTGCGCCCAGATGCCCGGACCGGTCGACGGTAAAGTCGAGACCAAGGCGCTGGTGACCCCCTGCAGGACGGAGCTGTGTCCCTGAGAGCCGAGTCCAACCAAGTGGAGGCTCGAATCAGGGCCGGGGATGGGGGCAATTCTTGGAATGCCCTGTCCGGGACCGCGTCTGGTTCCTGCTCGTAGGAATCCCCGAAGAGATCAAAGAGGTCCCGACCAAGAGCAGGGTTAATCGTTGGGAGAGGACAAGACTCTAGTGGCACATACTGCCGAACTAGAGCGCGAAGATCGCGCATGCCCGCCACCATGGTGGGGTCCTCACTCCCCGAGGGGAAATCAGCCTGCTAGGCCGGGCCGGAAGGGGAATGTGAGTCGGATAATTCAAATTCCATAGGTTGATGACTAGGTCAAAAGCCACCGGCCGCTCGCCCTGGCCTGATCCCGGAGATTTTTACTCTCTAGGTGATCCGTGACGCACTGAATCATCTGCCTCTGATCAGCCGTAAGGCCAGCGGATGATTTCAGACGAGGGTCCCAAAGGGTCTCCCATGGGCAGGCATGGGAGAGGGGGGAGGGGGCGAGTCTGTGAAACTGACCCGTCCTCAACCCCAGCATGACCAGACGGGACAGGGTGGAGGCGTACCAGCAAAACAGTCGGCCTAACCGCACCCAAGGTGGGCTGACACGTGGATCCAAGCCACGCCCCTGCCTAAACCAGGCAGGACACCTCCCAGCAAGGAAAAGGGCGGCAGGGACGGGGCGGTGAACCACGGCCCTCCACCACCAGGGGACGCCAAAGGAGGAACCTTCGTCCATAGGGGGGGACGAGGAGTCGGGCGTGCCGCCCGTCCAATGGCGAAGGGATGGTGGTCCCCCGAGGCAACCGCAGACGATGAGAGGGGACTGGCAGTGCCAGTTACGCCAAGGATGTGAGCGGTAGCAACCCCATCGAAAGCCCCGGAGAGGGACAGGGAGCTCATCTGTAAGGACAAACTGCTCAATACCCGGGGAGGCGTTGCTCACCTGCCTGAAAAGGCCGGGAGTGTTTAGTTTAGTTTAGATCCAGGGGTCTCAACGTTGGAGAGCTGGAGGAACTGGTCAAACTCCAAACCCTGATCCGCGCCGCCCGAGGGATCGGGACATAAAATGTCCAGAGTCCCCACGGGAATCCTGCCCCCCGAAGAAGGGGGGCGGACGAAGTCTTGCGGATCATCCCTAAGACAGGGGCATCGATGCTTCACGACGAGACCTCCCCAGGGGGCACACCCCCGAAGGGGGGTTCCCAGTCAGGGGGACGGGATCGGGTGAGGGCAAAACCTCTCCAGAACCCTGGGGACCTCGCCGCTGAAGAACGGGGTCCCGGCGGAGGAAAGGGAGGGGGAGACGAAGACTTCCCCCGACCAGGCTTTCTAGGCCCTCTCCGCACAGACTTCTTCAACTTCTTCCCGGAAGTACTGGGAGAAGGAGAAGTCGCCCCGGGGGCGGAACTGCCCGACCCAACAGGGACTGACTTGTCAGTACCCAGACCTGGGGAAGGAACGGGGTGGGGACTATGAATCCCCGACACACCGGACACCCAGTCATCACCAATCAGGAAGGGAACGAGGGCCAGGAGGCACGGCGAAAACCCCAGAGAAAAGAGAAAAGAAGATAAGAAGGATTGGAATAAAACCATCCTAATATATTCTGATAATATAAAATATATATACCACAGCTACGCAGCAGGGTGAAATTTTTCTCTTTTGGGTCACGTGACCAGAAGCCCGGGAAGATACTGGAACTTCATATAATTTTAAGTAGATAAAAACCCACTCAGAAAGATAAAAACGGGGAGAAAATGAAAAAGGAGCGATCTCACCCGGGTCCAGAGAATATCTTCAACCGAAAGGTGTCCCAGGGAGGTCCTTCTTTAACCCGAAACAGCTCTAATCTAGCAGAAGTTACGGGAGAAACTCAGCGAGTTGTTTAACAAAGCGCCGAGGAAAAAGTACTGAGTAATGGCGGCTTTCACGAGGCAGAGGCTGTATTGGGGCACCGCCTAGGTGTAGCTATGTGAACTAGCTAATCATTTTTCCATTATAAATAGATTTATTTTTCCTCGGGTGTGTCCGATAAGAGTACATATGCAAAAGTCTGACCTGGGTAGAGTATGAACGACATAAAATCACAACTCCACACAGTATTTGATGTGACATGGTCAAACATTGACAATTTAGCTGCTAAAAGGCTTAACAAGAGGCCCAAGGGCCTGGCGCTCAGCTGGATGACCTAATAACACAAGACTGAGGGTGTAAAGTAGTAAATATCGGCTTTGTACTACTGTTTGAAGGTCAAGACGTTATACTAAAATTTCCAATGCAGAGCTGCCAGCAGGATGAAATATGATTGAACTAATCATCCACGGTAATGTTATGTAAATATTACAGGAGGCAACGGAAGATATCCCTAGTTCAGTATGTTGTATCGGTAGCTTTACAGACAAGAAGTGTCAGAGAGGATGTGACATCTCCATGGACAACTGTAGTATGTCCAGGCTGGGTTGTACAGCACAAGGATTACAAAATGCTGTCTGTAGTGTAATTGAGAGGTATCCTGATTTAACAGAGGTCAAAATAAATAGAAATGACCAGTTTGGGACTAACACCACTGTCCTTTTTTTTTTAATGAGGTAGAGATTACAGGAGTCAACAAAATTAATTTTATTGAGAGAAACTGACCTGTCCTGCAGGTGATTGGAATTTACAAAGGGTCGTTTTTCATGACATTGTGCTCTACTGCGTATCCGTAGTGAGTCGATCGGGAACCCACTTATTTTTTATTTAGCACCAGCGATGACGTCATTTCTGGTGATTCCCTACGTTGTCCAATGAGCGCTTTTTAAAGTGAGCCATTTGGCATACATTAGCATGCAATGTATTTTATCAGCGCTGCCAATTGCCGAACAGAATGCCGTAGCTCCGTCAATTTTGAATCAATTTTTATGGGAGTAAAAATTATTGTGTTCCTTGGAATGTCTACTTTTTACTCATGTAAGAATCGTAGTACTAAAAACTAAAATACAAACAGAATCATGCCGATTCACTGCACATACTGTGGGAATTCTCCACTTCAAAATACATTGCGAACAGAGCGTGCACTTCCGATATCGTTTTCACAGAATTGTGGCCAATTTTTCAAGAACTAATTTCTGAGAGTAGTCCCTAAAGACCTTATGACTACCCACTGAAAGGAACTAGTGATAATATCGCCTACTTGAATTCTTTTTAGCAGAAAATTGGTTACGGTGTTGCAAAATCAATCTTCCATCTTTAGACTGGTCACACTCACAGTGGGTATGCTGAAATATAGCCTGGTTCCTTGGCCAATTCAATGCGCAGAATACAACTGCGCAACTATACGTCATAACCCGGGCTTTTGAATCGTCAAAAAATCTGTCAAATGTGCCTGTAGCGCCAACTGGCGGTGCAAACTAAACTAATTCCATTACAAGTCAAAATCAAAAATTATTAAAAAATATTCGACCAGATTTGAAAACAATATTTCCTCTGTGGACCGAGGTATAAAGGAATGAAGTTTAAACTTCCCGATGACCTCATTCGCTTAATGTAGGTCGGATCGCGCTGATTTTTGGTTTCTGAGTTCATCTTGGGTTACGCCTAATTTAGCAGCATCAACGAAGGGCCTAGGCCTTGCGGTTACAAAATGCCCAAAAGTGACACGGAAGGAAGGACAGACACCATTCCCTTAGTAATATTACCAGCTTTGCTGACTTTGTCAGCTGAGCTAAAAATCAATGGTGGTCTTGTCTCGGAATAGTGGTGATGGTCCCTGGAACATAGGTGGTCCATTGAACTATTGTACATCCGAACCCAAACCAGCAACATCACTCATCACGTTACGGTCGAAGACTGACAGGCTTATGGCCAGAAGGTGCACCTCAAGATCAAGCTCTTCATGATCGCTCTTCGCCTCCTGCAAGACTTGTGGAAGGGGTAGGTCCTGCATTCAAAAAGCTTGTCGCCTAAAGTCCTTCTCGAAGGGCAAAATCAAGCTGGAGGTCTAAGTATCGACATCACAGAGTTTATGCTACCCATTCAGATCTTGCATCCACATATCGGTGTTTTAAGGCAGATACTATTAGCCATCAAAGGTAACGACTTCCCTCTCTAAATCTTATCTGACCAGCACCTTCACCGCACACCCAACCAATTTTTTGCAAAAGAGAGACAAGTTTTCATCTGGAGTCCAATGTAGAGTAATGACATTGAAGTTGGCCATATACACCTCGATGGCGATCTTGGTATCGTCAAAAATTGGAGCTTTCAGTCCGTATTTTGAACTGGATATTTTACCAGCAGACATCGACGTTGGGCCAAATGAGCAATTCAAAAGTGGTTAACTACACCAGGCTTACTTTGATTAGAGCATTTCCCTTGAGTATGCCTAGTGCTGTCGGCTGGCAACAATCCAGTCTGAGGTGTGTGAGTAATACTGGTTTGGTTGGTGCTGAGGCCCTAAGTTGTGGTGGCGCAGGTGGAACTACAGGTCTGGATACACTTCTTCCACTGATGGTGCTTTACAAGAATCAAGGCATACCAGGCATTGGCCTAAATCTTTATTCTGGTACCATTTCAAATGCTTCAGGTGATCTCAGGGTCAATGTCCGTACTTCACGTTGGGTGGTTGTAGCAGCAGCTGTTAATGACTGTTTTGGTAAGTAGGTTTCAGTAGCTCAACCACCCATCCGGGTGAAAAGCCACACGTAGAGCTCAGGGCATCAATTCAGAAAGAGCTGAAAATTCAAATCAACTGAAAACAAGATTTTTGTGGCTGGAAATTTAAATTTGACTGTTTCTGAATGAGGCCGATTTAAAACCAAAATAAAATGAATGCACGAGCTCCCGTTCAGAACCAAAGTTTTGTCATTGTTTTATACTGGTTTTGCTACACCCCTGAGACAAAAAAATATGATCTTACCTTGATCTCTGGTGGCAATGGGTTCGGCATTCTTTCGGAGTTTCCAAGGAAATTAGCCAAGCTTCCCAAAACAGGCTCCGTAGCAAAGGCTAAGCTGTCACTGCAAAAAGAGTTGAAACTACTGAGATTGGATGCTTACAAAAACACTAAAACTACTGAGACTGGGTGTTTACAAAACACTTGTCTGCAGAAAACATCAGTTGAGTTCTACATACAATGTAGGGCGCCAAGGAGTAAACATGAGGATAATTAAAACCTACTAGTATCTCCATCTCAACCCGCTACTTTGATCAAACAGTTCCCCGTCATGGGCATAACCTTAACAGAAATGACAAGACGTATGTCAAGGTACTTCAAGTATATTGTATGAAACAACATGAAAATCAACTCAATTACTATTGCAGCACATACATCATCAAACTTTAAAGGGATACTGACACATCTCCCCCTTTAAGCAATCAACCTGACTGATCAATCTCCTGTTCAGAGTTCAGAGCTTATATCACGTAGAATGTCATGTGTACCGAATTTCAAGTTCATAGCTTTATCAGTTAAGAAACGTGTTATAGTTACACTCAAACGTCCAATTTACGCCATTTGACCTCTGTGACCTTAAAAATTAGGTCAAATCAAAAACCTGTATGATATGTGATGTATCCTTACTGGGACAACCGCAGTGCAACCACAACTACTGATTCTCTACTTGGCCACTAGGGGCCAAAACTGAAAAAAAGATTAAAAGTGCAATATCACACTTATTAGTGACTTCCGTTGATATTTTTCGCCAAGCCATCCCATTCAACAAAAATCAGGCAAAGACTTGTCATTAGAAAGTCGATAAGATTAAGAAAAGTGCCACTGTTTTGAAATGGGATACAGACGACCCCGGACGACAAAGGACGCCAGCCACTGCAGTATTGTATAGACTCCCCTACGGTGAGCCAAAAAGATGACTTACTGGCATTCTTCAAGGGGATGCATTAACTGAAGAATCTTTGGGTGTTTGTACTTCTCCAAATGTTTGACCTCCTTTCGTAAAATTTCAGCAACTGTTTCCCTTCTCCGCGGCTTATGAAGTTTGTCAGCAACTCGCTTCTCGAATATAAAAACTGAGGCTTCCTGCAAAGACATGAAAGGAAAATGGAAATGAACACATTTTGAATGGAATTGACTAATGCATAAGTGCTACGTCTGTAGAAGACATTCTGTGGCCTCAGCGCTAAGTTACCTTGCAGAGAACGAAATGGCCCAGACCCTATATCAGTGTGGGGATTCGGACAGTGTCAGCAAGTCACTGTCCACTATGGTTACCACAGCGTTAGGCGACAACAACAAATTTGAAAAACTCAGGAAGCATCAACAGTTAACTAGACAAGCCTATAGGCGAATATGGGTCGTCGCGTTGATGCCAGAACGTCCCCAAAGTTTGGAAATGTTGTTCTTAATTCCTCCGGGTTGGGGTACCTATGGCTTGATCAAATGAATATTAATGTGGATAACTGGAAAATATTATACTCTGATGCCCAGTAAACGATTAGAGATATTTGTCAACATGAAATTTTTGGTGAAATCGCAACAAATAAACAAGAGGCCCAAGGGCCTGGCGCTCAGCTGAGTTGTTGCTGCGTTGTTCGTATATATTACATTACTCGTCAAACTCTACTAAACTAAGGACTCAAAGCCTAAGGATATTAGCTTCTGGATGTGTAACAGTGAATTACGGTAGACTGGCGCAATCTACTTCAAGCAAGCTCCACCCTTGCAATGTGTGCGCAAACAGATAACCTAACCTATATTGGACCATCAATTCTACACACAGCAACATGATTCATCCTCAGCTGTTACCATGATGATGATGATGATGATCCTTTTCGCAAATTGGTCGTCTTCTGTCTTTCTTCCATACTTCAGTGCCACCGGATGTAGTCTGCCCTTGTGGAGGGATCCTTTCAGCACCGGGACACAAGAATCCATGCGAATTGAATCACATGGAGAGACTAGCCCAATCACCCGCTTTTGGCTGGGTAGAAATGGGTAAATCTCGCAGACTGGACCTTAAACTCTAATGCCGACGTGTGAGGCCGGTCTGACAGATGAGTAAGTGGGGTCCACCTAATGCAGAAGGCACCAGTTTCCCTAACTAAAAGGGTAACATTAACAAAATGCTCTACCCAACTCTATTATTGCCTAAAGGCCTGTGTACACTAGTAAAATATTAGCAACATTTTTACATTTCCAGTTGCAACAAATGTTGCAAAAATGTTGCGTAGTGTGTCCAGAGCAAAACGCGTCTTACAACATGTTGTAAAATTGTTGCAAATTAAATGCAATGCAATTCTTTGTTGCATGTTGTAAAAATGTTGCAAACTCTTCAGCCAATCAGAAATAGGATTTGCGTCATGTGATCTACCGGAGTTCATGTGACTTGAACAAGAAGCAGGTATAGCAACTCTCAAGTGAGTGTCTTGCTTCGTAGGGTGATGAAACCTTTTCTAGAAGTTTTTGTGTGACGGCTTGTCAGTCAGCCGCAACTCCTTTAGGCTGCGTATCCATAGGCTGTTCCGTGCCCTGCACAACATTCCCTTTTTACCGCCTGGCGCGCCACACGGACAATGAACCTTCGTTGGTGTTATTGATCGTTCCCATAGGTTATGCCGTGTCACATTGCGGGCATATATGCACTGTGGATTGGGAATATAGGCCCATATTGGGATTGAACATGTCCATTCTTTTGCGAGTGAACAACACGGAAGCAATGTCTGAGGCGAAATTAATTCAAGAGGTTCATCAACGGGAACTACTCTGGGACCCCGAAACTGATGATTATCATAACAAGCACGAACCTGTAATTTGTTGCTTAAGTCAGGTTTTATATACATGTACATGTCAATTTGATGTTGCAAGTGAAAATACAAGTTACTTGTATTTTCATTTTCAATATTCATAAGAAATTGTCTTCTGAAATAATGACAGCGTGCGGATAAACGCGATTGACCGCTGCGAAATGAGGACTACAAAGGCCTACCATGACCAAAAAGGAATATCCAATGGAGACTCAGGGCATAGTGCCAGGTCACAAGGCTGTTACGCCATAACGCCACACTACACAAGGGCATACCCTATGGATACGCGGCCTTAACAGGCAGTGGTATGCCCCATCATCCACCCTCATTTTGATCCAGGGCCTGGTCCATATTCTCTTTGGTTATTTCGCCGCCTCTTCCGTCTCTCAACAATGACAGCTAAAATTGCTGCAGAAGCACTCAAAACACATCTTCTCTCCTTGGAATCATCCATTTTCCCTCCAAAATACCTATTTCGCTTTGTTCCCACTAAAAAGTTTGCAACAATTTACCAACATGTTTAAAAATGTTGCTAATTTGTTGCAATTTTGTTGCTAGTGAACACAGGGCCTTGAAGGGCTTGTTGCAAAATTGTTGTAAAAATGTTGGTAAAATGTTGGTAAAATGTTGCTAATATTTTACTAGTGTACACCCTGCTTAAGTCAAGTGAAACTCTTAACAAACCTTAGCAGAATGCCACCATTGAAATGTTGATAATAATGATAGCAAGTAAAAACTTTAAACAGATAGACTTGATTTTTTTAACCAACTGCCACATGCGGTTTTCTTTATTTAGTAAATTTTGAGGTAAGTATTACAGAATGAAATACTTGAATACTAGAATTGCCTGGCTCTTCTGATGATTGCACTGGTGAACACCGAAGTCGATGGGATGTGCAAAGTCATAGCTCGATCCTCTCTCTTGGTCATCTTTGAGATGTGGTCACCAAATATGTTCAAATGCAGCTGCAGATCATTCCTGTCCTGCAAAACATGATGAGGAGATAACATTTTAATTTTGATAGAATAGGTAAGCTAGCCAAGTTTTATATCAAATACAAGGCCAACAACAACTGATAAGGCGCTAGGGCCGAATGATCAAGGAAGTTCATTAATATGATTGGGAATACATTGTGATAAGAGTGATGAATCGGCCCCGTTTGAAGCATTGTGCTATGTACAGTGTGCAAGTGTCAGTGTGTATCATATCGCATTTATTGTTTGTTGACATTTCAAATCGCTGGCGTCGATCCTCAATTACACTGTTTATGTACATTGGCAACCTTACCCGATGATATCAGAACGATGTTTATTATTGTCTTGTTTATTCACATTAGTTCTGCTATGTGACAAGAGTTATTTGTTGAGAAATCCATGATTTAAAGCCGGACTTTGACATCGTTTCTCAGACCAACCAAGCTGCATTTCGCAGATCGTTTTTCAACGATCGTCGACGAACTATTTCAAATTAATCACATCCAATTAAACAATCCAAGCCTTCCCTAATGTCATCAACATGCAATAACACAACCAGCCAAATATTATCGCCTATGAAATTGTGAATTTAATGAGAACTTACCTCTGAATTGACAGAACGCGATCTATTCCATAGCATGGTCTCCTTACGTCTGAACTGCGCAGACTCGAGACGTGACGTTCGCTGCATGTGTGATTGGACGTGGGATAACTCGCGCGAAATTTAAAATGCTCTTCTTGGGGGTTGCTCACTAAATTGTGCCAGTAACACCACCTGGTGAGAAATTCATGAACTACGCCTATTGATAATGAAAGAGAAAGCTTTGCTCTATAAAATTAGATTTGATTCATGATCCCCAACTGAGAAATCAGCTGCTGGAAAAGTTTTTGGAAAATTTCGCTCGGTGCCACCTAGTGGCCAAACCGCTCATCCTGCCGGACCCACATTTGGTCTATTCAGGAGTCCTGAAGGGTCTCAACGCCTCAGAGGGAAAATCTATCGCCTATCCGCCATAGTTTTGAAACGTGCCTGTTTAACGGACAGACAGACAGACAGACAGACAGACAGACAGACAGACAGACAGACGGACACTCATTCTACCATTTACTCATATGAATAGCTCAGCTTTTCAGCTGAGCTAAAAACTCGATGTATAGTAATCTTATGTTTTCATTTGAACTTCAAACATATTTAAATGATATTAAATCAGTGAAACACAGGGCTTGTATCACAAAATTAATGCTGGAAGCCCATTCTCTAAGAATCAAAACTGGGAGACACTGTAGTCTAAGAAAGTGTGAGGTTTGCAAGTCAGGGGAGGTTGAGGATGATTTTCACTTCCTTGCGGTGTGCCCTAAATATGCGTCAAAACAGCAAAACTCATTGCAGTTGTAATAGAAGTGATCTCCATTTTCTGTCTCTGTCGGATCGGACTACAATTTTTCTGAAAAATCCTTCACCTCCCTCTGCTGCGATTATCAACGAGTTCTTTAAACTGCGTAACTCTATATTGTCCTGATTTCCATTATTATGTTTTTGTCTTTAAATATTTGTGATCTTATTTTGTATACCCTGTAACTTTATATTGTATATTTTGTAATTATTTTATGTAACCGTTGGCCCCTAGTGGGCGTTTTATAGTCTGGGTTCCTGACCTCACTCTCGCTGTCGTAGGTCAGGCAATAACAAAAATCTATAAATAGAACAATAGCTTAAACCACCATTTCCACAAAAATTCTTATGCCTAATTTTTTTTAATATTATAAACAACCTATCCTGCAAAAACCAACGCAATCGGTCAAGGTTTAGCGTCCCAAATCGTACTTTTGCGAAAATGACAATATCGCTAAAAGTGACGTCATTATATGGGGAAACCCCTTTGTCTGAAACATAAAATAACCGTAATCGCGCATTTTAAGAGTAATTCCGGTATTTCTACAGTGTAGAATGATGTGTTCAATAACAGTGCATAATCCTAGGACAGATACAGCGCTCAATTCGACCGTAAAACGATAATTGGCTCGGGAAATTACAACAATGGCTGAATCTAAAAATAACACTCCTCTTTTCTGCCGTGTTATTTGTAGACGGTTGTTGTTACCTGACCCGTTCCTAAACCCTACCAAAAGCCCGGAGATCGAGGTCAGAGAACCAGACTATTTAGCGTTTTAGAGTAATAAACAATTTGAATTTGAATTTGAATTTTTCCACCGCTGTACCTTATTATCATAATTATGCCCACGTGATTAGCTGCTCGGTATTGACGAGCAAGTGACAGTCCTCATTTGCATGTACATTAATGTCATTATTATGGCTGACGCGATCCTGTAAAGTTGTGCGTAATTTCTAATTTCTCGGCAAATACTTGATTGATTTCGTTGAAATTTGAGAGTATTACAGATTAGATTACTGCTTACATTGGGTCTTCGTAGTTTCTTCATACATCATCGATAAAGACACGTAGCTTTGTGAAGAAACTCACCATACTGCTCGCTGGCCAGCACAACATTCCTGCATGCTACGTATACACGCTCATCAATTTTGAGCTCCCAATTAATAATTTTATTCATTTCGCATTTTACATGAGACGAAGGACTTAATGAACAAGATAACGAACTTTAATGAAAACTTAAGTTTTATTACAATAGGACAAATACTGGCAACGCAATTTGCATTTCAATTCAACAACTGCCGAGCATCCTAGGGCTAAAACTATCTTCATTCATAGTCAATCTCGCCATTTAGCTAAACGGACCTGAAACAAATCGATTCAGCGTCTACACTTTTACTCCGATTTGTCTCAAAATTGGTGACAAAGAGGCTGAATGTACTGCAAACAATTCCTCAGAACCAAATTTTAAAAAAAATGATTTTAAAGATATTTTTTAGTGTAAAATGCCCGTTGCTAGGCATGGTTGCTAGGCACATGCTGCCACAAACATAATGACAGAACCTGACAATAAGGGTCTGCTCTCGCGACGACCAATATAATTCGAGTGGGGGCATACATTGCGATTCGAATCGAATCGCATCGAATCGAATCGCAATGTATGCCCCCACTCCATCGGCACCAGTGTCCACAGGCCTGTCACTAAACTGGTTTTGGAATTATGGGGTGCAAAGGAAAAATGGCCTCTTGCTGGCCATATTGAATTTTGAAGCCAGCCAAAATCGATAGGAAACCTCTCCCAATCCACCCTATTGAACCATAGAATTTAGAGATCAATCGGGATACCTGTTCTTGAGTTATAATCCGGAATGGGAAATCCAAGATGGCCTATTGGTGGCAATATTGAATTTCAGAGCGCGACCAAAATCGATATCCATGTCCCATCCACCCTAATTCACTATAGATATCACAGATCAATCTGGCCACCGGTTCTTGAGCTCTAGTCCGGAATAGGTTGCAGCAGATGGCAGCGGACACAGAAACCAGCTGAAAACGAAATGCCCCAGCTCAACGAAGTTGAGCTTGGGCATTTAGTGATGATGATGATTTATGATGATGATGATGATGAAATGCCTTTTGCATATTGGCGATTACGCAGCATGAAATCCAATTGTGGAGAAAGGTATTTGGTCTTAAACCAACAGCAGCTGGCAAGCCCATTTTTGATTAATTCACGATTAATACATAACAAGATAGCGGCCTGGGGGCCATATTGGATATCAGATGGGGCCAGAAAAATTATACTGCACCTCCCTTACCCTAGGCGATCATACCACAGAAATATCAGCTCCCTCACACAAGTGCTTCTTGAGTTATAGGGCGGAATGCTAAAAGTCCAAGATGACAACTCAGCATTCTCCAACTTTCAGAAATCGGCCATGGCGGCATAACCAGCAATTCCCAACCTTTTAGCTGCGCATGCGCCAAACTCCCTTCCAGAGCCAAGCATATGTTTTCTATAGCAGATCGAGGTGAGAGACGTCTCACGGCTTTCTATGTAACTAAAGCCTAGTTGCCGATAGCGTATGTGATTCTATGACTATCAAGGCATTTTCAGGCCAAATTTTGAGTTGATTGGTGAAAATTTTTCCATGTCCACATATGGGTTGAAAATACCACGTGTAGTGCAATATTTCCTAATGTAAATTCTAAGATGAAATGGCCAGGGCCATTGTGCTCACCTCATGTGGAGGAAAGATGGATAAAGAGCATGGTATTGTGTCATGTAGTGTTAGGTTTGATGTAGGTCCAAGCAATTACAATTTCCCCAAAATGGCCAATTTACAGTACATTCGACCTATGTGACCTTGAAAAGTAGGTCAAATCAAAGAAGACCCGGATGACACATTGAATGGTTGTTAGAATTAGATGTACCTATGATATAAAATTGGTGCCAATCGGGCAAGTCATAACTAGAAATAATGGCATTTTGAAGAATTTAGGATTTGGCCCCCTCCCTGGAGGCCAAACGGCAAATCAGATCGCACCAAACTTCGGTACCTGCGATCACCTGACCAAGGGGTACATGTGTACTTAATTTGTGATCAATAGTCATTGCAGTTAAGAAACGTGCCATAGTTACGGCCTGACGGCGAATTTACGCCATTTGACCTCTGTGACCTTGACAAGAAGGTCGAATTAAAAACCTGTGTGACATATACTGTATGGTGGTTAGATGTACCCATGATATCAAATTGGTGGCAATCGGGCAAGAAGTTAAGGAATAATCACATTTTTAAGGTTTTTGGATTTTGCCCCCTGGTGGTCAAGTGGTGAATCATATTGGACCAAACTTCGGTCCCTGAGATCACCTGACTAAGGGGTAAATGTGTACCAAATTTGGTATCAATAGTCATTGCAGTTTAGAAACGTGCCATCGTTACATCCTAATGGCCAATTTACACCATTTGACCTCTGTGACCTTGAAAAGGAGGTCAAATCAAAAACCCGGAGGATATATGATGCACCTTTGCTAGAAGTACCTACCATATTTTTTTCAAAATTTCCCGACTACTATTAAGGGAGATATTGCATATTTTCACTTTTAACGTTTGGCCCCCTGGTGGCCAAACCATGAAACGAATCAGACCGAAACTCGGTCTCCAAGGTGTCATTACATAAGGGTACATGTGTACCAAGTTTCAACTCAATAGCTCTAACAGTTACGAAACGTGCCCTGCTAACGGACGACGGACGACGACGACGACGACGACGACGACGACGGACGACGGACGCCACGGTATGGGATAAGCTCACCTCTGCTAAGAGGTGAGCTAAAAACATGAAAATTGGCCGACTTCTGTGGCCGTTTTGAATCACATAGAGTTTGCATATTTAGTTTGCCGATAGCTCCTGCAGATGGCAGCATCATACTGAGTATACTGAAACACATGCCATTGGGAAAATTGAAAAATTTTCCATGTCCACAGGGGGGTCCAAATTGGTGTCCCAAGTGGATTTGAGGAGAGAATATGTCCAAACATCAACATACATGAAAAGCTGGACCACAAGTGATCTTTGAAGATATGAGAATGACTGCCCTTTGATAAGTTCTTGCTTTATTTGTCCACTTTATGACCTAAGATCCCAAGCGCTGGATGGTTCAATTAGGGACACAAGGGCTGGGAAGGGTCATGTCAGGGTTCACAAGTAGGTGAAATCAAAAACCCGTATGATATGGGATGTATCCTTGCTTGGAGGACCTACTGTAAAAATATTATCAAAAACAAGTCACTAATAAGTGACAGGGATCAAAGTTCACAATTTATCTATTGCTCCTATGGCTGCCTGCAAATTTATGCCATTTGACTTCTGTGACCTTGAAAAGTAGGTCAAATAAAAAAAACCTGTATGATATGTGTTGTATCCTTGCTCGGAGTACCTATCATAACATTTTTATCGAAAACGAATCACTAATAAGTGAGATCGCACTTTGTTTCTTTTCACATATTGCTCCCTGGTGGCAAGAGACGGAGTTGGATCAAAATTTTAAGGGTGTTATGCACATCGGTGACAGAGTACCAAACTTGTATTCTTGTACTCACCCTTTTTCGGCAAATGGTAACATGATGGTAATTCTGAGGAATTTTCTTTGATCAATAGTTCATAATTTTTTCAAGATTTACCCGGCCGGATTATCATGAATATCTGCAACACTGTTAACTCTTTCAGTGCCAAGGACGTACATGTACGTCCTAAATATTAAGGTATTTTAGTTCCTCCAGACGACACCAGATGTCCCCAGCTACTCAAATGTGGTTCATATGGTTTCTCTGGCCTGGGGCGTCCAAATTGAATAATTTTTTCGACTGAGAGGGTGGGGTGGGGTTTGCCACCCCTCATTTTAGGTGAAAAATGGTGAAAATCGGCCAAAAATACCACTCCCTCAAAAAAATTTAGAACATAATCCTAGTATGCCCCTACTTATTACTGCTGTTTTATTGAAACAGGAGGTAAAGACAAAGGTTTTGAAGAATTTTGATGAGTGTATCTCAATTATTTTTGTGAGATTTTGGGTAGTGACAATGCTCAAAAATGCCCAAATCCTGGGCACTGAAAGAGTTAAAACTTCTCTCAAAGCAACTAAAACTACTTATCTTTTTTCATGCCTTTGTTGAGAATTCCATCTGTATCTTTATACTGACCACTTTGTATCATTCAGCTGCCGCAGGCTTGTTTTCTCCTGGCCAATCGATCTGGACATTAACCTATTTTGGCTATACACTCTGAAAGATGACCTTTCTTGGGGCAGTGATTGGTAACGGTGAACTCCTTCCGACCCAACAGGCAAATGTTTACATTCGTGTCTCC
Organism: Lineus longissimus; assembly: GCF_910592395.1. Taxonomy (NCBI): domain Eukaryota; kingdom Metazoa; phylum Nemertea; class Pilidiophora; order Heteronemertea; family Lineidae; genus Lineus; species Lineus longissimus. Next base: position 15,940,817 of record NC_088311.1, read on the forward strand.
GTGTATCATGGATTCATGTGTATACTAACACCGTTGTTGTGTTGACACACTGACTGACTCTGACTGTGTACATTTCTACAGCGACGAAAAACGATCACAAAAATGGTTCTTTTTAAGCACTCGTGACATGTTTACAAAAATTAAAGCAAGTGTTTTTAGTAGAGGTTTACCTAATGAGTAGCGTCTGGGTGATTATAAACCATTAACTTGTGTTTAAAAGCCCACATTGTAACGAAAGGTTCTGGCTTGACGCTAATCGCCCAGCCGCCATTTTGCCATACTCTCGAAACTTTGGGATCGTCAAATGCAATGGAAATCACATAATTTCTGACACACACTGCTACAATTCATCATTTAATTGTTCTTTCACAGTATTATTACGCCACCCCGATTCGCAAGGCAGCTTGTACCAACTGGCTCTGCGTTGACTATCCCCATTCCAAGCCGAAGAACAGTGTGACAAGTTTCTCATTTTACCTTCCAATCACAGTCAAAATTTTCTAAAACAACCGGCAATGAGGACATCACAAGAATGTAATCAACACATACAACCTCATCCGAAGAGCGGATGATTAAGTTTTAGCATTGATTCAAGGTGATTTAATTCCTTCTTCGTCTCGCTTCAAATTCATAAAATGGCTGTCTTCCATACTTGTGGTATGCAGATCTAGTGGCGCAGTACAACACTGCGCATCTGGGATACCCGACGGATTGCCTCGAACCGCGAAATTCAAAACTGCTGGCAATGTGCCAACTGACATTTTTGCACAATACTGCCACCTAGTTATATGAAACGAAATTAATCTATTTAATATCGAAACCTCTATATCAGGCCGACCTCTAAAACTTCATTTCAAACTTCAATCTGCTGGAATAAAGAAAATGGGCTTTTTTAACCTGGACCTACTTATACCTGAATAGTAGGTCACACTGACCTAAATCTGTGTCAACATGTAGAGATGCCCAATAGGTGTCTACATATCAAATTTAGAGAGTCTATGACCAATAGCAAAAAAACGTGCCATGATCAAAGAAATTTTAGAGTTCGACCTCTGTGACCTTGAAATGAAGGTCAAATCAAAAACCCGTGTGATATGTGATGTACCTTTATTAGACACACCCACCATAAAATTTTCATCGCTCTAGCTTTAACCATAAGCTTCAAAATGACAAAAATAGGTTTTCAAAGAGCGCCCCCTAAATGGCAGACCAGCAGTCAAATTGTGCTGATTTTCATTCTGAAGGAAGGTCTTGCCTAGGGGTACCCACACACCAAGTATGAACTTTCTGGGTCAAGGGGTTAAGAAACGTGCCACACAGGATACGGACGACGACGGACGACGACGGACACAGGGCTATCGTATAGACTCCCCTAACGGTGAGCCAAAAATATGCAGGCCTACCCAGTCAGTAGCGATATCAACTTCACGCGCCCAACTCAACTGCACTGCCCGAAGTACTACCATTACTATCCACGTGTTCCGGCAGACGACGGTCGACCAATAACAATCACCCGTAGCCTTGGCAACGAGGTCAAGGGAGTGGACAAAAACGCACATGTATGATCGGATAGCGGCAGACCGGGGACAGTTGTTTTTGATTATGATAAAAAGAGATCGTAGACTTAACTGGTGTGCTTGCAGGTGTGCCGCAGGTGGATGATAATAGCTGTTGGCGTAAAATCAGCTGTCTCTTTCAATTAACATACAGGGTACAACGGGATCAAACGAGAAGATATGTGATAGGTGATTCCAATTTTATTTGGCTTGGCACGTGAAAAACCGGCAAGGCGGCAAAGGATGGCAACTTGGCGGGCGAGTCACTGGAAATTTTCGGGATGGCGGCCTACGATCTCGCCATGGCGATTATTGGGGTTGCAGAATGCTGTTAACTGACGGCCATCTAGGATTTCGGATTGCGCCCAAAATCAGTAGGGAAACTCCACTACCATAGGCCATAACACAACAAAGCTTGACGTCTGTCGGACATGTGGTTCTTCAACTAATGAGCGAAAGGCAAAAATCTAAGACCATATTGGATTTTGAAACAAGCCCAAAATTGATAGTGAACGTCCCCTACCGAAGACCATTACACCACAAAAATTTTATGTCTGTCGGACCTCCAGTTCTTCAGTAAACGAGCGGAATGCAAAAACCTAGGATGGCGGCTGGCGGTCATATTGGATTTAATAACACGCCCAAAATCAGTAGTGAACCTCCCCTACCATGGACCTTTATAGCACAAAAGTGGCGTGGCGGCCATACTGAATTTCGAATCGCGCTGATTTTTGAAAGGAACCTTCCCCTTACAAAACTGCATTAGGCCTACACCCACTAAAAATTGATTCCATCCTCCAAGCCGTTCTCCTCGAAATTGACGGAAACCGATTTCAAGCACGTTGCCCTGGCGACCATATTGAGAATCAGAACGAGCCGGTTTTCGAAAGGAACCTTCTTCTAGTCACCCCCAACGTACATACCAAAAATGAATTTGATCGGACGAACGCTTCTCCTCGAAATTGACGGAAACCAAATTCAAACACGCGGCCCTGGTGGCCATATTGGTAATCGGAACAACCCCGTTTTCGAAAGGAACCTTCCTCTAGTCACCCCCAATGTACATACAAAAATTGAATTGATTGTCAAAGCCGTTCTCCTAGAAATCAACGGAAACCAAGTAGCAGACGCCCGCCCAGACGGACGGCGCACGTGACGACAATACCCCTCTAGCCCATTTGGGCTGAGGGGTAAAAACTAAGATGACGGCGCCCAAAATCAATAGGGACCCTTTGACACACTAGGCCTACACCCCCTAAAAATTTCAAGAGATCCGAACGAGGGGTTCTTGAGTTATAGTCCAGATTTCAGTGCGGCGGTGGCGGACCACCGAAGTGCATAATGCCCCCACTATGGTGGGGGCATAATAATTACAATGTGAAATTATGCTCTGGTGTATAGGCATTGAAACCACCGAAGTACATAATGCCCCCACTATGGCGGGGGCATAATAATTATAATGTGAAATTATGCTCTAGTGTATAGGCGTTGTAGTGTAGATGCCTCATAGTATACCCAAATCCATTGTCTCGCTGTGCAGAAACGATTAAGCCTAGCACACACAAACATTGGAACTAAGGCGAGACCTTTTTTATTTGTTGGTGGTCGGATCCGCCGACCTCCCGATGTCCCAAATAAGAAAAAAAATAGAATTTTTATATCTAGCCAGTCTCGGATCCGCCGATTCGAACATTACCGATTTTACAAAAAAAAAATTTTTTCATTTTTATTTTGAGCTCCGATGCCCGACAGTAACTTAAAAGATCAAAAATATTTTTTTCAAAATTAAAATTCGACATGATTGAATTAAAATAAGCTTTGTCAGATTGATCATTCGAATCGAAAGTGCGAATGCCAGACCAGCTCTGCCAGACCTAGACTGGTTCTTGTCCTTTCCTAATGCATCCGCAGTAGATATTATGACGAGAACCAGTATATTGTTATGAGTCTGGCTGCTGACTGTTCAATATGTGAAAACGCACTACTTTTTTTAGGATAAAATTTCATTTTTATCCTTCCCTCCGACTTTGAGAAATGCTATCATTTTTTCGAAACCATGAAATCTTTGGAAAAAATAGTTTTTTTTGTTTTTGTTTTTCGTCCTCCTCAAAAATATATTCCTCCAAAAATCCAAGCACCAACTAATAAAAAAGGTCTCGCCTAATGAGGCCAAACTCTGAAGTGATGCAATATTTTTTTTCTGGTGTAATTATGATATGTGCTAATTGTGCAATGTGAAGGTGGTCTTTTTGATCATCCCTTCGCTAGGTTTAAAGTGATAATTTGATTGGGAACTTTATGCAATATCAACCATTTCACTGTCAGGCAGCAAGTGGACATGCTGAAAGAATTAAAGTACAGAATGTATATAAATGTTAACAAAGAAAAAATATTGTTGATTTTTTTATTTCCAAATTAGTTAATTACTGAAGGTAATCAAACAAAAATACTCAGTTTTTGTCCAAAAAGATCTTCAAAATTTAAACAAATAATTTACGATCTTCATCAACCAATATATCAATGTATTTTTCTTGATGTCATCTGCGCAGTTGAACAGGAAAATTTGTCATACTTATTATGGAGGATTTGAGTCCCCAAACTAAAGATTTCCACTAATTAGGCCAATTAATACCAAGCTATTAGCTAAACAAACTCACGAAATCCTGCAGAATATCGGGTATCAACCACAGAAATGCTCATGTCCTGCAGCACCATCTCGACAGAGTTGACAGAACTCGATAATCAATGTTTTCTTGGTTGGGTGAGTCCACTCACCGTCTGGCAGAGTAGGGGTTCAGAACTCAAACATGTTCGGCAGTGAAAGGGTTAAGAAATAGATTCTTGTGAAAAGCTAAGTATTTTTGTGACATAATATTTTTGTGAGAAAGTCCTACTTACAAAATTTGCCAAAATATTCAGCACTCGAAATCTTTCTGTTCTACAGTATAACATGGAATCATAAATCTTATAGGGTTACTGAATTTCCCAACAAAAACATGCAGAAAATTCAACATGAATTTGTGGTCAGCCAAGTTGTAAAGACCCATAGAATATTTTTGTCACTTTATGGACAACCCCTACAGCTGTTGCCTAAAGTAATGGCAACCAAGCATGAATTTGTCCATGATGATGATCAACAAGTTTGCAGCATAATTTGGCTATGATTGGTCATCCATCTCACCTCTCCTCTGAGGGTGAAACAAGGATGTCAGAGAATTGCTTGCAACCATCAATCAGCCACCTGAACTGGGAGGCAAGCAATTAGATCACTAGATGGGTACAAGCAATTGCATTTTGGCGGATGGCCTAAGGCAACATGTTGATATAGAAGAACCAAACAATTCCATGATAGTAAACCTCACCAAAAAGGTCAGGAGGTGTAGTTTTTGTAAAACATTCTGTCTCAATTTTAACAATTTACTCTGAATTATCTTTAAACATAATAACTCCTATAATTCTTCTTCTTAGTGAAGAATTATTGCATACAATGTTATGAGGTCAGGATAAGGAAAGAACACTTTCAGGCAAAGAGTTGTTTTAAGTTTTGCACGGTGCACTATGGAACGTTTCATTTACTCCTTTATTTTGGGTTCTTTAAATCTTGAACGAGACAAATTAGATGGGCCTGAGTGAATAAAATTGCTTTTACATTTCTTGTAAATATCAATCTTAACGCTTGCAATCATATTAGATCTAAACTTGATCTTCAATTTCATGTTTATTAGGTTTATTTGGTTCGTTTAGTTTGGCTTGTTTCATTTGGCTCGTTCAACATTTACATACTACCAGACACATCAACTTCAATTCAAGAACCTGTATACAAGCTTGAATGACAATGAGAGTCAGTTAACTTTATCCTTTACAAGGCACAATACAATTAGTTGGGCGGAGAAGTTTTAGGGGGGTTGGCACAAGTGCATCCGATTTTTGCATGAAAAGAAATCATCTGAACCATGAAGACATTAGCATAACTAATGCTAATCAAGATGCCTGCTAAGTCAGCAAAGAACAAGGTTTTCAAATATGGATTTTTGGATGGATGACAATAAACATGGATTACAGCAAGGGAAGCCAAGTGGCCATCTTAGCTTACAGATCAAGCCACCAAAAAAATTGGGGCCCTCTCAAACCACTGTACTCACAGCACAGAAAATTCAAGAATACAGGCAATTTGTTCAGCAGTCCATGCAAAATCCAAAATGGTTGCTTGCATGGCAGCCATATTAAATATGAGATGAGGCCAAAAATCAACGAGCACTAATGTGAGTGCGAGCACATCACTAAATGCCCCTTGTCCCCGCGAGCAGAGTGTTGAAGCATGGCAATGGTGAAGAAGGGAACACGGTAATGGAGTTAAAATTGACGCTTCCAAACACGAGGCAAGAAATGTTGAACGATGGGCTGTGCTGCAATTCTGAAGGTGAGACAGAAAAACTGAAAATTCAGGTGATATAATGATGTATCACTGCTAGCAAAGCCTGCATTAAAAACTTGAGAAAATTTGAGCCAATATAATGGCAAAACTAAGTGATTGGCAAGTACGAAACTAATTGCCTGTCAGCGAGTACAGGCGAGAGTGGGTTAAGGATGCACAAAATGCTGAAACATTGTTTGAAATGGTTGAAACACATCATCCCAGACTGTCCTCGCTGAAACTAGCGTTATGCCCAGGTCTCCCGTCGCTAAGGGGTGTTTGCGCTGACAAGTGCACTCATAAGATTGCAACACCTAAGGTGACAGCCGTCTTGGATTTGGACACAATAACCTACTTTTTGATAGGGTTCTTACTTATGCCTACATATCCACACACCAAATTTAGATGTGATACATCGTTGACTACTCAAGATATCATGTTCACTAGTGCACTCGCGAGATTTCAACAGGTAAGGCAGTAGCCACCTTGGATTTTGACGTGGTGACCTACTTTTCGATAGGGTTCTTACTATTGCCTATATGCACCCACACCAAACTTGGCTTTGATACGTCACTGATTTCTATAAATATTGCGCTCACCAATGCACTTGCGAGATTTCAACATGGAAGGTGGCAGCCATCTTCGATTGGGTTCTTACTTATGCCTATGCGTACCCACTGACCAAATCACCAACGGTCAATTTATGTAAAAATACAACATTAGCATACTATCCTGCAGAGCGTATACTGCCATTCATTATCAAACATGTCAAAGCCAAAGCTACTGACAGCTATTTCAGGAGGACAGGAATGGTGGGTTTGCTTTCTTTGAAGTGACACAAGAGTGCTGGCGGCAGAGTGCTATGGACAGTGATGCCCGTCACGAGCCCGGAAATGATCATTAGCGACCACGTGATTATGCCAGACATTATTGACACCTGGATGCTACCTGACCTGGCACATCAAAATTGTGATACCCTCGACACAACTCAAAGAGCCGTTGACGTCATCGCCAGCTAATCCCCACTCTCCGTATCTTTTTTCCTTCTTCGAATGATTCAAGACGAATAATCAATTTGGCAGATATGGCTTTGCAGCACAACACTGAAGGTTGAGAGACGCAGAGCAAAGGGGGATATTTTCGGTTGTATTGATTGCACTGTCTGTTGTCAGTTCGAGCTGCATTGCTATATCATTATATTTTTTTAACTCAAATAGACAGTGATAACTTTTACATGCCATTGAAGGAAGCCAATTGACCATAACCATACCAGCTTAACATAGCCTACAAATCTTGACCAATCTTACAAATAAAATGCACTTCATTTGTGGTTCTGTTGATTGTTTCAATAGTGACTGTGTTGCTAAAAAAGGTGTAAAAGGCCATTTTGATTGGATGGCCATCTTCACCTCATCAAGCAAATTACCATCGACAAGGTAAGGAGAATACAACTGACACAGATATGCAGGGATGCTTCTGTGGCGGCCTCAGAAATATCAGTTCATCAACTGCTTGGCTAAAACCAACCTAATGGCTCTGGCAACTCACTAACAATCAATAACATTGCTTTTGTACATATTCTTTTAGGCCAGGTATTTTTATTGTTTGGCTCTAGGATTTCTAGAAGCTGCAAGAAACAACTGTTTCATGCTTGAAGCTGGCCCATGTGAGACTGCACCATTGTACAGGCTTAAACTCAACAACGGGAAGAGCCATGCTCTGGTTTTTTTAGACATAACTGACATGCCTAACAGGGCTATAAATAGCCGCCCAAAGCAACAATGTGGCAGAATACGTCGATCGACCATGCGGTAAAGTTACAAAATAATCGTTGATATTTAAGTAAATATCTCTTTAGCGGGAAGGAATTAATTATCATACTATAGTTCATTGGAAAGAGTATTCTGTCTGGAACACAAACAAATAACAAGGGACCCAAGAGCGTGCCACTCAGCTGACACTTTGTCTGTACCAGATACAGTACCAGACTGAAAGTCAGTGTCAGAGGTCACCTGGCATAGGGGGTTATGTGTACAAAGACTAAAGTTCATAGACAACAACGGCGACGGACGGACGACAAACAGATGACGGACACTGTAGTATTGTATAGACTCCCCTACGGTGAGCCAAAAAAAGCCTGTCCCTACCTGTTTATCCTCAATTCTAACAGCATCGAATATTTTCCAAACAAGCTCCGGTCCAGCACTGGCCACATGTTTCCCTATCTGGAAGTACTTGGTAATTGGGTTGCTGCCATCTGCCACAAGGCTGTGCTTGATCATGGACAGAACCTCCATTGTGCACAGCTTAGCAGAGCAGCCACACGACATGTACAAGAATCTTTCCTTAGACGAAGCCACCACTTATGATTAAGACTGTCCAAGGGGTTAGGGTATGGCGGTGATCATTTGCAGCAACCTTGTCTGAAAAGACACAAAAAAGGGCATTTTGAAAATAATTCTGGTAGTTATGGCATAGGTATATCTAGTCTACCCGCTGAAAAAAACACCTTAAAAATAGGAGTTAAGTAATATCCAGAATTCATAGGGCCAATAGGAACAGGTAGTCTACCCGCTGAAAAAAACACCTTAAAAATAGGAGTGAGATAATATTCAGAATTGATAGGGCCAGTAGGAACAGTCAATGAATTTTTTCGCAAGGCCCCCGAAACTTCCACGTAAATGCCTATCCAATAGTTCACCTTTGTTATCAGGAGGTCAAACAATAAAATGGGCGTTTACATTGGTGCTGGTTTGTTGTGGCCAGCAGTGGCTTGCTCTGCCTGGTGTGTAAGTTCACATCCCAACCCTGACCATTCTTTTGCTTCAGGTCAATGAATTAGAACCCCGACAATGATTCTGAGCTGCCATTCACTGAATTCATTCAATATTTTCTGAGTAATGGGATTTTATAAATAAATCGGACACAGACTTGTAAACATGTCGTCAGAGCCAAAACTACCATGTCGAATTGCAAAAACTAGATACCTTTTTCTTTATCAAGCTCACCAAGATTGATTTGATCAAACAAACTTATATCAGACTTTCTGAACATTTTATCGCACATAAATTTGAATCAGGTCAACTCCCCCGCCGTGACTGCGCATGCGCATTGAGTGTTTTCCGGTTGGTGGCAGGTTGACCCATTTCAAAATTTTATATGATAAAATATTTTCTCAGCAAATGGCCAGCGATGTACGACAGGAAACATCATCCTCGGATATATCCCCCAATTTCTTCGCTTTACAAAGTTCAAATTAATTCATATAAATTTGTAATGCTCAGTTCTTTGCATTTTTTAGGGCACATTGAATGAAAAGGCCAGGGGCCATTGTGCTCACTGCGTCGATATTTGGTGGTCAGGAATTCATCCTGGTTAAGAAACATGCTACATGTATAGCATATAAGTAAAAACCAAAGTCGGTATGACATGTGATGTATCGTTGCTTGGAGTAGCTAGCATAAAAATATCATTGAAAACAAGTCACTAATAAGCGAGATACTGCACTTTTTACCTTTTTTACTTTTGGCCTCCTGGTGGCCAAGTCAAGACTGAATTTCGATTAGATCTGAATCTTGGCCAAAGTGCAGTGTCCAAGGTTACATGATGTAGGGAGTCATGTGTACCAAATATCAAGTTCATAGCTGTATCGTTTAAAAAACCTGCCATAGTTACACTCAAATGACCAATTTACGCCATTTGACCTCTGTGACCTTGAAAAGTAAGTCAAATAAAAAAGGCGTAGGATATGTGATGTATCCTTGCTAGGAGAACTTACCATTAAAAAAAAATTTTATCGAAAAGGAGTCACTCATAAGAGAGAGATCACATTTTTTAGGTTTCCGCTACTGGCCCCCTTGTGACCAAGTCAAGAATCGAATATATTGTCAGAGGTCACCTAACCTGGGGGTCCTGTGTACAAAGTTTCAAGTTCATAGCACAAGCGGTTAAGAAACGTGCCACACAGGTTACGGACGACGGACGACGGACACAGGGCTATCATATAGACTCCCCTGACGGTGAGCCAAAAATGCAGGGTCGTTGCAGCTCTTCCTTATATTACTCAAATGTAGCTTGAGGTGAACCCATATGAATTAGCATACGTTGAACTAGGTCAAATCTCATCACATTTTCATCACATTTTGTATTCTCAATTTTTAACAAATTTTTAGTGGGGTCCTCTGGTGGGGGCCCACCTGACATCAATGAAAATTTTTCAGAAAAAAGACAAATGTGTCAGTGCCTTCAAGTATAATCTCAAAGATAAGAGTATTCTGAACAGGAAAAAACACCATGTTTTATGAGATACCCTATAATTTTTTTCTGAAAATTTATTCATTCTCAAAACCAGTCCCAATTGCCCTGAGCCCCTTTTACAAATTTCACCCTGGCATCCTTGTCAAGGTCGATACCATCGCCATCTCTTGTCAAGCTCAATATATCTTATCCGATAAGCATGTGATTGCCGAGTGCATATGATGTTAACATATACATTGGTCTATGATGTGGTCTACACGTCAGCTGCCGTGAAAGGGTTAAGTAAATAGTATTTGGAACACGATAAACCCATTTATATCCATCGAAACGGCCCACATCTGAAGAATAAGTTTTTTGGGGGGTTACAAAGTGGACCTCCTCTCCACTGGCTAGTGAGACCTAAGAATGACAGGATTCCAGTTAGCAACATTTATGAGATACAGCCAAAGGTAGTTTTTTCTTCCGAAAGTGCTTCATATAGGGATAAGATAGGTTGAGAATCATTGAAAATCCCAAAAGACACAATCATCATATCACAATGGAACTTGGCGTCAACGTTTACAGTGGTATGCTCTGGAAACAAAAAGGACAGACAGACAGCAGATGCCATCACAACACCACTCTACTCTAATGGGCTTTAGGGTAAAAATACAATCAGATTAGTGCACTTTGTACATGATATTCCACTGCTCGAGGTTGGAGCATTCTGCAAATCATACTAACTGCAGTATAAAGCTGATACAAAGGACTCGAAGTAGCTTGCAAAAGAGAAAATGTTCTGTCAATTGCAGAAAGCAATTCTTCACAGCCCTAGTTGGTAATATCATCTTTATCAGAAGGCTATCAGCAAAACATTACTGATCAAATATTCAGCAAGCCTGGTAAACATCACCCAACCATGTTGTGATCAGACAAGCATAGTATAACCTAATCATGAAGCTATTATGCTGTATAGCAATATCATCAAAGCTTCATCCATATATCAGATTCCCAAAGGTGAAGGGTGGCAGGCCCAGATGCCCAGCTACTTTCCTCCTAGGGATCACAAGCTTTAACTACGAGCTTTACCTGCCAGTCTGTGAAAGGATTTGACTGAGATTAGTATAGCAATAAAATTCAGTGAAGTGAACTAAATGGAAACAAGATCCTATTTCCCAAGCAGTGGAGTGACTGTAATATAAGAACCCTGGAAGCCAGAAAACAGGCATTGGGATTTGTTACTTTATAATGTAGCTACCGAAATGTAGAAAACAAATTGCGCCAAATTCTCCTTTAGTCCATTTATACAGGTTATTTGCTCTGTTCTGGGGTCTGGAGCATAAACTGCTGGTTGGATTTCTTTGACCTCTAGCCTTTAAGAGAGAACCAATCTGACCAACCTCATCAATATCTAACTCTGCAATGCCTTGTTCTCTGCATGGTTCCAATATTTCTGGTTGGTATGTGATTTGAGTGAGAATCACTTAGGGCTTTGATCAGGATTATCCAGCTGAAATACTGGTTAATATCATTAGCCACTGGAATTTGAAATGCTCAAGTCCATCTTGCGTCTGCAAGCCGATGTTGGCTGTCATCAAGGACCTCAAGTTGTCTCATTATATCCATGTTGATCTATCAAGCTTGTCACAACTCTATTTATTGTCTGTGGCTGGCTATGATGATTGATGACATCATTATAAGGTCTCTGGTCATCCTGTCACCCTATTGAGATGGACTTCCAGCCCAGCTCCATTGATCTCTTTTTTAACACACCGGAGCAATAGTTTCTATTAGTCACAATGCAGTATTTGATGGGTGTATTATTTAGCCAAACAACCAACACACTATAACTGGAGATAATTTGAACAAGCAAGCAAGTTTGCAAGAAATGGGGCTCCTCTGTGGATATGGTTTGATGAATGGACATTTGACTGAAATAGAGGACGTGTTCTATCCATTTTGCCTTACCATTTTGCAACTGCTTCAACTTAAGCCACAATGAAATATTCTGGGGAGATTTTGCTCACCTGGAATGATTTACTAGTGGATAAAATGAGACATGGAGGTTAAATTTACTTTTTGAAATGACAAAATGTGGCACTATCAAGGACTTTTCTGACCTTGGAAAGAAGGTCAAGGTTGCAATGTTATGAGCGCACACAGTGAAGGTTTCTTTATATATGACCGACATTTGATATTACTCATTACTGCTATAAACTGCGAGATCATAGATGTTGATGTCAGTGCTGTTTGTGATCAATGACAATCGGACTGCTTTTGAACATTTATTTTGGTACACGGTAGTTTGTATGTAGGCATATAATGGGGGTATAAATGCGTATGCTGTCACCATAGGCAAACACATTCAGTTCCAATGGACAGGGGTAACCTGTGCAGGGCCGGAGAAGCAAAAATAACCACGGCTGATTTCCTCAGACAAGCATTGGACCATAAAGTTGAGATGGTATTGTTGGTATTCCTAGAAGTATTGGCTGTCGTCTGGTGAGAGACCCGTGGCATGTTTTCATTTTGGGTATGGTTGATTGGACTGAAGTAATATTTTTCTTTGTTTGAAGAACTTAATCTGCATGGGTGTCATTCAAGGTCTTGAAGCAAGTGACCTTATGCTAATTTCCGTGGAGGATTTTTTGGGGCTGGTGTGACCAACGCAAGGAGTGATTACTCAAAAGGAAGAGGCATGTGTTTTTAAACCTTGTTTTTTAAATCTTGTTGACGGCTGATGTTCCAAGAAAGCGGTCTGTTCGGGTGGTGTTCGAAGGAACACAAGGTCATGAAGTCCTGCGTGGCTTATGAATATTTCCAAAGTCGGATCACATGGTGCACTGGGGAATACACTTGAATTATGAAGTGTGTTGGTCAGATTTATGTAGGGGCAAAAAATTTTGAACATAATCTATATATTATTACTGGAGATGTCTGGAGAGTAATTTGCTCTATCTCCTCTGAAACCACTGAATGAATTGGCAATGTTGAGGGTTATTAAGGGGTATTTGGACGTCCCGAAGACGATCCGCTATATTTCAAAACCGAATTTTCATCGGAATATGCTGTTTTTCGTAATTTTTGCCCAATGAATGGGCCACCTCCATCATCAGCAAGTGCTGCTACCTATGAGGAAAATATGTAAGTTACTTGACCTGCCAGGCAGCCTCAAGAGCTGTTTTCAGCAGTTAGGGCACTCATACCCAGGATTAGACTTGCGCCGTCCGACGCCAACTTGCCGTTCACCCTACAATGAATACAGTTACCAGTGCGCGTTGCCTACTCAATTACAATCAGCAAGGCCCAATGAAAAACATTCAATAGACTAGGCATATACCTGCCCGCCCCGGTCTTCTCACATGGCCAACTCTATGTTGCCTTCTTTGGTGCTAGGACATTCAACAACATATACGTCAAAATCGACAACAACAGCAACCAAACCATAACACGGAACGTTGTCTTCAAATAAATACTATAGATCAATCTATGACATTTTCCGCACACCATCACATTCTCAGCAAGATACTGGTACGCAAAAAACGCTCCTAACAACTTCACCACAAATGAAACTGACACTTTATTTTATATAAGCTCCCTCAACCACCGTGGAGAGCACGGGTTTAAGCTAGTTTAGTTTAATTATGGTCCCACTGTGCACCGCGAAAGTTAGAAGGTGTACACGTACACGTCGCTAAATACCACCATGTCCATGTTACGATGGGGCGACAAATTTGGGTCGCAAGGCATCTTGGTTCAGTATGATTAGCAGAAAGAGCGGGCAAAAAGGCCACGCTTCATGCATTTCGAGCTGAAAAAAGTCGCAGAGATTTTTGCGGATACAGTCTTAGACAAGAGCAACGCAAGGCGTGGCATATGCCCCCGTGAGCACATTGAGTTGGTGTATTAGAAAAGTGGGGTGTTTTTCAGACAACCCCGGGCAGCTGGTGTCATAGCTGACTGGGTTTAGTTGACATCGTGAAAGAGTTATTGGTCTGTAATGCCTGCTGTACACGTTATCTTCTTCTACCCACATAAAAAGTTACATGGTTATTACTCAAAGCGTTCTCGTTAAAATGAGTGGAAATGAAAAGTTTACAGACGGCTAATGGATGCACAGACGGCCGGACGCACAGACGGGACGAACGTACATCGGTAAAACATGATGCCTCCGCAATGCATTTAATGCATTTGATCAGAAAAATGGTTCTCCTCGCAATTGACGGAAACATATTTCAAGCACGCAGACCTGGTGGCCATATTGACAATCAGACCCAGCCAGTTTTTGAAAGGAACCTTCTTCCAGTCACTCGCAACGCAAATACCAAAAATAAATTTCATCGGACCAACGGTTCATTTCGAAATGACGGAATCTGATTTCAAGCACACCACCCTGGTGGCCATATTGACAATCGAAACGAGCCTGTTTTCGAAAGGAACCTTCCTCTAGTCACCCCAAACGTACATCCAAAAATGAATTTGATCGGACGATCAGTTCTCCTCGAAATGACGGAAACTGATTCAAGCACAATGCCCTGGTGGCCATATTCACAATCGGAAGGAGCCTGTGCCTTCCTCTAGTCACCCCCAACGTACATCCAAAAATGAATTTGATCGGACGATCGGTTCTCCTCGAAATTGACGGAAACTGATTTCAAGCACACCTGGCCATATTGACAATCGGAACAAGCCAGTTTTCGAAAGGAACCTTCCTCAAGTCATCCCCAATATACAAAAATAGCATCGCAAGGCGAGCATAACCCCTCAGCCTATTAAGGTTAAAGGTGAGATAATGATGAAGTTGGCTTAGTGGAGTGGCTAGTTTGCATGTATGGAAATTAAAATTGTGGAAACCTATTTTGAGGATGTGAGCGTGGCGGCCATATTGAATTTCGAATCGCGCTGATTTTCGAAAGGAACCTTCCCCTTACAAAACATTAGGCCTACACCCACTAAAAATTGATTCCATCCTCCAAGCCGTTCTCCTCGAAATTGACGAAAACCGATTTCAAGCACGCCGCCCTGGTGACCATATTGAGAATCAGAACGAGCCGGTTTTCAAAAGGAACCTTCCTCTAGTCACCCCCAACGTACATACCAAAAATGAATTTGATCGGACGAACGCTTCTCCTCGAAATAGACGGAAACCAATTTCAAACACGCTGCCCTGGTGGCCATATTGATAATCGGAACAAGCCCGTTCTGAAAGGAACCTTCCTCTAGTCACCCCCAATGTACATACCAAAAATTGAATTGATGGTCAAAGCTGTTCTCCTAGAAGTCGACGGAAACCAAGTAGCAGACGCCCGCCCGCCCGCCTGCCTGCCGGGCCGCCTGCCTGGACGGACGGCACACGTGACGCCAATACCCCTCTAGCCCATTTGAGCTGAGGGGTAACAAGAGGCCCAAGGGCCTGGCGCTCAGCTGAGTTAATATCATTAATATCTTCCCGGTGTTTAGTTCATTATGCATGAAAATGGCATGCTCCATGGTATTTGATATCCTTTTGCGTTCACTACGGTACCAATGTTTTTGGTTGACATAATTATGCCACTGTTGGAACATTCTCATGGTTTATGGTATGCACCTGTTGATGGGCCATATGAATAAAAACTAGCATAAGCTTTTACTCCAGATTTTGAAGTATTTAGTATGCTTCAAAAATTGGAATAGTTTAGTTCTTGTGAAAGCAAAGGATTTTTAGAAATCAGTATTTGCTACCAAAACAAGTAAATGCTAGACTACATATGAACGAAAATGTAGGATGAACCTTTTACTTGGTAGTATAAATGTATTTTCTTGGAACCATGTAGCCTTTAAAAGTCGAAGTGAATGGTTGGTTGTTCCTCTTTGCCGGACTGCATTCACATTTTGTTTGGTGGACATATCATGCAAGAATTGGTCAAACCATACATCCATTTATGGAGAATCAGAGTGCATGGATTCCGAGTCATTAAAAATGTCTAAAGAATTATTCTTGGGTCATGAAGGGAAACCTGCGTTGTTTAGTATGATAGTGAAAAATATGACAGAGTTAAGAAAATTATGTTTTATTGAACCATAGTAAGTTTTGATTGTCTGCTTGGCTCCTTGCCAGTTAAATAACATGTGACTATACACAAAATAGAAAACTTTGGTGGAAATTGTAAATCATTTTTTTATCTATCAGGGGAAACAAGCTGATGATGATCAAGTAAATCATTCATGAGAAATCGTTTTGTTGCTGAAGCTTGCATGACGAAGTTAATGCTAAACCTTTTCTTGTGCTCTACTGCGCCACCGTAGTTTTCTATTTAGACCAGCGATGACGTCATTTCTGGTGATTCCCTACGCTAGTATGCAATGTATTTTTTCAGCGCTGTCAGTTGCCGAAGAGAGTGCCGTAGCTCCCTCAATTTCCAATCAATTTTTATGGGAGTGACATTATTGTATTGCTTAGAATGTCTACTTTTTACTCATGAAAGAATCGTAGAACTAAAACTTAATAGGCGAACAGAATCATGCCGATTCACTGCACATACTGTGGGAATTCTCCACTTCAAAATACATCGGCGATGTCATCGCGAATAACAGAGCATGCACTTCCGATATCGTTTTCACAGAAATGTGGCCAAATTTTCAAGAACTAATTTCTGAAAGTAGTCCCTGAAGACCTTACGACTACCACTGAAACGAACTGGTGATAATATCGCCTACCAGACTACCGTAGTACTAGCCCGTAGCCAGGTAGCGGGCCATCGTCATCGAGCTGAGTGTCATTGAGCTCCAAGATTATTGCACATGGATCGAGTAAACAACATGCCGCCATTTTGTCTCCGCTTCGGTATTTCGTAGGCCGTTAAAATGCACCTTCTCAATTAAAACCAACATAATAAGGCCTCACATCGTTGATTGAATAGGAACACCACACAAAACACAATAAAGTGGGGGTACAATCGATTACGAAGCTGAAGTGAACAGTGATTTATTCCTGGAGCTACTGCTGCTTTTTTGTGTAGCTGCCATGTTTTGAGAAACTTCATTGATGGCTGACGTCATCGGGCGGGAATTTGAATCAGCAGAAATAATTAAAAGGCAGGTAGCGCCCTCTCCTGTTAAAATTTTGAACTTTTTCTCAATAAAATAGTTTTTCAAGAATTTAATCTTAATATTAAAGCATATTTCGACTAATTCTGCTGCTCCTAGGCCGATATAGGCCAGTTTCCTTCATGCGCTCTCGCTCGCAGGAAGTAGGTCGAATGGCGACAAATTTTGTTTTGAAAGTAGAGTTTGACCAGAAGTATCCAAAAATGCAAAATTGAAGTCTCTAGGTCTTACGGTTACAAAATGTGCACCATGGGTTTAACGGACGGACGGACGGCCGGACGGCCGGACGGACGGACGGACGGACGGACGGACGGACGGACGCCACTGAGCAGCTTGTTTGACAAGCTCAGCTGACTTTGTCAGCTGAGCTAAAAAATTAATTTGATCAGACGAACGGTTCTCGAAATTGACGGAAACTGATTTTAAGCACGCTGTCCTGGTGGCCATATCGACTATCGGAACGAGCCTGTTTTCGAAAGAAACCTTCCTATGATTCGAACTGTACATAGGAAACAGAAAATAATATTATTCAGCTTGCTTGGCAACTCCTGACGGCTACCAGATTTTATGGCAATGAACAAGAGGGACGAGGAAGGGTCACTCAAGCACAATGCTTGCGTTTATCCGCAGGGGGGAAATTGATCGACGAGGGATTTCTTCCGAGAACATTCCAATGGTAGTGGTACCTTTAAAATCTGTGAGGTCGCAATTTTGTTATTACAGTTTGGCAATATAAATGATCACACGATTGATTCCTGACATTCATTTGGGCACATGCATTTACCTACTTTTCAATATGATAGTATGTAAATGATAAGCAAATGAAAAACCAATAATCCTTGAAACTTGCAAGTGATTTTGGGTCCTTGCAGACACTCTGCAAACCAAAGCTCCCTGTCTTTTAGGGAGGATCCGTGCGACAAAGTGAAATTGATAGGCTGCCAGTGGAATGTGATTCAAGTACTTCCATTTCTGAGTCAATGCCCCCAGCATTTGGAAGCACTGATTTATAGGTTGACATATTACCTTAACGTATGAAAACTTAACGTAGGAGAAACAGCCAAGGTTGTACACTGGTAGTCATTATGTAACACTTAATGACCCAAGGTATAAGTGTGCAAGGGGTACTTGTTTTACATAATGTCTTAGGATTTCTACTAGCTTTCACTATTGAAGCTTTCAGAAAAATCTTCAATCTTTTGTGTTTTAGCCAGCTGGGAAGGCTGGGATAGGGAAGGCAACAGAGCCAGAGGGATAGTCACAGAGGTACGAGGACCGGTTTGTGCAAGTCTTGATCTGTGGATATAAAAAACTTGTTTTATGGGCGGCCACTTGCCAGCCCCAAGGGTCTGGGCTGAGTAGGCCCGTTGCAGGTGCTCATGTGCGAAAGCTAGGGAGTGTAGGGAATGTTCCATATCCTGTCCATTTCATGGCTTGGCCTTGGTGACTTGTGGTCATTTTCATTTTTGTTTTCACCTTGCAGACTCATGATCTGCTTTAGGAAAAGGGGTTGAGGGGGCTACCCTTGACGTCAGCTAAAGTCTGATTTGATGGTGAAATCAGAAATCAGATTCGTTTTCCTGCAGTTGGGTGGTTAAAGGTGCAATGAAAAACATGTCATTCATCCGCAGCATTACCAATTTGTCAATGTGATTGAAGCGGAATGGAATGTCAATAAGTAAGGTAAAACTTAGACTGGCAGGTGAGTCAGAGTGACCATTTAAAGTTGTGACATGTCAGCTTCATGAGGCGGTCGAGAAAATTTGACTTTCGCTTCTTACTCCGGTACAGCTATGTGGAAAAGACAATCAGGTTCAGGAGGGTAAAGGGTTAATCAGATTAAAAACACGGTCGATGTGAGCTTTTTGATTAAACCATTTTCACGGAACATTTTAAAAAATAATATTCTCCGCCGGCATCAAACTTTGTTAATTACAATGGATGACATTCCATATATATGCCATAGAAACAGTTCATTTGGAGTTTTAGGAAGGGCAGAGGAAGTCATTTCCCTACTTTTGGTTAGGCCGCTTCCTATGTTACAGGGTTTATGATGATTAGATTATGTCGTTCGACAAGAGGCCGAAGTGTTGGAGGGTCTTCACATCCCACAATCATTTGTAAGCACATTTTTTCATGGAAAGTGTATGACCCACTTTTCTGTTACGCTTGTATCGCTGATGAAATATATGCCCTTCAGATGGGTTGTAGCAGTAGAAAAATGAAATGGTCCAGGGACCATGTGCTCACCTCCGGTAATGAAATGCATATCATTTGCAGTGGACATGGGAGAACAGTTTCTGGCTTGTTTCACCAGTTTTGATTCCATTTGATAATATTATTCTTCTTGGCTCAATGGCACAAAAGATAATTACTGGTACCATCTAAGTATAGCATTTCGGTTATAAAGTTGACTGAATTTCAGAGTTATTGAAGAGTGTACATGTCAAATCGAAATTGGTTGACACCTGTTAAACTGTTTAGACATAATAGGACTTTGTTGGATTTTCAAGATTGCGGCCTGGCGGCCCTATTTGCCATGGGATTTGACTGAAAATTAGGGATATTGATAAGAGTACATAGATACATAATCAAATGAAAGTTTGGTTGCAATCAGATCATTAGTGCGGCCATATTGGTTGTGGATTTGACTGAAAATGCGGGATGTTGTAGAGAGTATATAGATATACAATCACATGAAATTTGGTTGCAATCCGACTTTGTTTAGTTTTCAAGGTGGCCGCCTAGCGGCCATATTTGAAGTCAGAACGAGACACATTTTTGGTGTAAAATAGAGGGTCCCTAGATATATGTCCTCACAAGTTTAGAACCTTCTAACTCAAATAGAAACGGGCCATCATTGATTTAGTGAACTTTGACCTCTGTGACATTGAAAAGTAGGTCAAATCAAAAACCCCGATGATATGTGATGTAGCATTGCTAGAAGTACCTACCATATTTTTTTCAAATTTTTCGGACCAGTATTAAGGGAGAAAACGCATGTTTTCACTTTTGACGTTTGGCCCCTGGTTGCCTCACAAAATTATGAGGTCATGATTCGGTCTCTGAGTAGCGGTCACAAAGGGGTACATGTGCCACCCATGTCTAAGGACGGACGACGATGGACAACGGACACTGCGTTATTGTAAAGGCTCACAGGTGTGCCAAAAATGCCCAATCAGAGCGTTGCTCTGTACTAAAAGGGAATTTCGCACGAGCAACAGGCACAATGCCATATCTGTGCCAAAATCATTATCAAAGCGATCTTAGAATAACCGTCATCAAGTCAAACAGTAGTTTCTGAGTGGAAGCCTATTTTCAATATGTTCATTCTAATATAGTAACTGATCTGCACCAGACTTTTGAACAGGAGTTAACCCTTTCGCTGCCGAAGGCGCATCTCTGCGACCAGCGGTTCGCAACTCGCTGTACCAAAGGCGCATTGCTGCGACATGTTACCAAACCCTATACAAATCACTTCGTACTTTAGTTCCGGGCCCAAATGCCAAATGGCAGTGTAGTTCGATACCAAAGCTATCGTTTGCAGCAAACTTTCGTATTTTCACTTCTTGTTGGCGTATTTTGGAGGTGAAATCATGCCAGGAGAGTTTACATTGTCTCAGGTAATTGACGAAATCGACAGAATAGTGGAGGACTCTGATTCGGGGTCTGTGTTTGCCAACAATGATGTGGATATAGACCCTACTTTTGAAGTGCATTCGGACGATGGTAGTTCATCTGAATCTGATGTACATGATGTACATGACGATACAGGGTCAATCGCTGATGGTCCCCCCTCTCCTCCTCAGGCACCTCCTCCTCCTGTTGTCCCTGTTGTAGGAGGACATATGGATGTTAGTAGTGATAGTGACATTGTACATGATACAGATGATATGCAGATAGATGATGTAGGGTTGAATAGTGATGATGATGATAATATTCACCCCCAGCAGCCTGCCAAGGCCCCACCACCTGCACGGGGTGGAGGACGGGGTTGACGCGGACAGGGTAGGGGTGGACGTGGACGAGGTCGAGGACGGGCACAGGCCGGACGCGCATGAATCAACTGCCTCCTGCAATCGGTGACACTTGCCCAAATAACTGGGAATGTATTGCTACCCCACCTGTTGGCGACCCCCCCACATTCACTCCAGATCTAACGTGGCTTCGCCAGTTCAATCGGCAGGGACAATTTACTGATGGATATCTGAAAAAGGACATGACAGGAAAAGCTCCTGTTGATTTCTTCGAGGCCTTCTTCCCTCTTGAAATTTATGAACTAGTTTCTACCCAAACCAACCAGTATGCACTGCAGTTCTTCGATGATCCTGCGCTGGAGCTTCCCCGGCATTCACGGTTTTCCTTTTGGATGGACACCACTCAGCTGATTCGTAGTTTTCTCCACTTCAACGACAATACGAATCGAATACCCAAGGGTGAACCAGGTTATTACAAGCTATTCAAGATCCGACCAATCATTGAGGCAGTTGGTGATTCCTACGTCAAACTGTATCAAGCTCGTGCTAATCTTTCTATTGATGAAGCGATGCTGGCCTTCAAAGGCAGACTAGGACTGAAGCAATATATGCAGGACAAGCCATGCAAATGGGGCGTAAAACTCTGGTCATTGTGTGAAAGCTCAACTAGCTTCATGTGCAAGTGGAATGTATGCACTGTGGCTGGAGAGGGGACTATGGCTGAAATAGTATGGGACCTTCTTTCACCTGAGTTCCTCGATCGTGGGCATACCTTGTTCTGTGACATTTTGTATACTTCTGCACCCCTGTTCTTTGAACTCAGAGGAAGGGAAACTGGAGCATGTGGGACACTCAGATGTAATCGTGTTGGGAATCCTACATCTCTCTTGCCTGCAGCACGTGGTCGTTGTGACAATGCTGCAGCAAGATAACCCGGATGAATTTGAAAAAAGGTGAAGACCCAACATTTTTCAAGAGAGACAACATGCTTTGCTTGTATTGGCAAGACAATGGGACTATCAGAATGATGTCGACCGTCCATGACAATGGTGTGGTTGAAAGAGAAATTCGCAAGAGAGGACAGGGGCCTGATCAAGGACGCTTTATTCACAAACCTGGTCTACACCACCCATGGAATCATTATACTGACATCAGCATATACTGACATCAGTATAATGATTCCATGGGTGGTGTAGACCACTCAGACCAGCTGAGGGCATACTACCAGTATGCACACAAATCTGTAAAATGGTACCAGGTACTGTGGCATTTTGCTAAGGAGATAGCACTAGTGAACGGAAGGATTTGTTACAATCTCGTGAATCCAGAAGCCAAACTTGATGCTGTAAAATTCCGTAGGAAGGTAGTGGACAGTCTAGTTGAGGGACATTCTAATGAAGATGGACAGTCAAAAAAGGTCCGTCGCATTTCTACGAAACATCCCTTAGCTAGATTGTCAGAAAGACATTTCATGGGAGTATACGAAAACAAGAAATACCGTCCTGACTGTGAGGTGTGTAGCGACCGCAACCGCCATCGCGTACAAACTGGATTCTACTGCAAACAATGCAACATGCCCCTGTGCAGACCACCAAAGGACTGCTTCGAAATCTACCACACAAGGGTGAATTACAAGCAATAGACATGATCAAGTTGAATTACTATTTGAAAGACAGAAGAAGACAAGATAGGACAATGTTTCTTACACTCTCGTCTCCAGACATATCTTCTGAATGCCTGAAGAACCCTGAAAATTTGCAATTATTACAGGACCTGGGTATTTTCTAGGTTCAACACGGGTGTCTATAAACCGAAGATCGAAGACCGAAGTCCGAAGATGGAAGATCTATAAAACGAAGACCCCACCTACTATAAAGCGAAGACCCTACTATAAAACGAAGACCCCACCAACTATAAAGCGAAGACCCTACTATAAAACGAAGACCCCACCTACTATAAAGCGAAGACCCTACTATAAAACGAAGACCCCACCTACTATAAAGCGAAGACCCTTCTATAAAACGAAGACCCCACCAACTATAAAGTGAAGACCCTACTATAAAACGAAGATCCCACCAACTATAAAGCGAAGACCCTACTATATAAAACGCTTTTTGTAGTAAATAAAAACGTGTTACGTGCAAAACGGGTTCACTGGCCGATCTGGCCGTCTCTTTCTGCACACAGGGTGTACGCTCCAGTCTATGGTGCTCGCAAACAGGTTGAGCACGCCGCCATACGGTATAGAACCTATTATTAGCGTATGGTGAGTGTGATACGGGGCGTAGCGTAATTGTTAAGGTATGGTCTCATTGATCCTATTTATGCAAGCGGAGTGGGTTCGATCCGCGGATAGGTTGCTTTTTGTCTTTAAATTTACTATTCGTTTTTATTTTTATTTTTTTTTATATATTCATAAATACTCTGTGTTTTTACCACAAAATTACGGTGATTCTCCACGGTGGTTTTGTCGGCCTTTTAGGTATTTTTCCGATCAACTGCTGTGACATTGTTTGTTAACTCTCTTCTGATGGGTTGCTGCACTGTATCATTGCTGGTATCAGTGGGGTTGGCGTAGCGTAGGGTAGGTTTGGGGACAGGCTCAAGACAGCGCTTCCGTAATGCTGAAGTCCAGTCAATCCAAGACAAATAGGACTGTGACCCAAAATGAATTGCTTTATAGTTGGCAGGGTCATATCGCCCTTTGCCCGTTGGGTAAACATCAAGGAAGGACCTATTGAGAGTCGACTGGGGGGGGGGGGGCTGCTCCCCCAACGCGCTGGATAAGCATCAAGGAAGGACTTGTTGAGAGTCCACGAGGGGGGCTCGCCAAACGCACTGGATAGCACATGTTCGAAGGACGGGGGGGTTGGGGGCTCCCCACATTGTACGTTGTGTGATTTCTCTAAGACTGTGACCTTGCATATTAATAGGGTCTTCGCTTTATAGTTGGTGGGGTCTTCGTTTTATAGTAGGGTCTTCGCTTTATAGGTGGGGTCTTCGTTTTATAGTAGGGTCTTCGCTTTATAGTTGGTGGGGTCTTCGTTTTATTGTAGGGTCTTCGCTTTATAGTTGGTGGGGTCTTCGTTTTATAGTAGTGTAATGCCAGGGCGCCACGCCTCTTTCTGGGGAAACCCAATGTTTCCATCGTCATGACGACGTCATTGCCTTATTTGGAAGCGGTTCTTCCGGGAGATAATTTATGTGAGTCATCCGTGCAAACGCACTTTGATTTATTGCTTTTATTATAATTTGGCTTAGTATAGCAGGGTGATACTCTCGGGAGGCATGTACTAGTACTCTCAGATTAGTTTTATATAGGTTTTATAAGTATATTCATCGTT
Organism: Lineus longissimus; assembly: GCF_910592395.1. Lineage (NCBI taxonomy): Eukaryota > Metazoa > Nemertea > Pilidiophora > Heteronemertea > Lineidae > Lineus > Lineus longissimus. Next base: position 15,965,430 of record NC_088311.1, read on the forward strand.
GCATTTGTGATTCAGAACTTTCTTTGAGCGCGGTGTCTGCGCGTATATTTCACTGTGTATTCTCGCTAAAACTCGGCATTTTGCCCCGTCTCCCGTCGATGATTATGACTCTGTCCTTTGTGTATTTCTAAACTAAATACCAGGTTTGATTCGTGTGTCAATGTAGAATCAAACCTGTGTGTTCATTTCATTATATTTCCCCGTTTTCATACTTTTATCAGCGATGTTCTGAACCACATTTGCGGCCGTTCTCCGTTGTGTGTGTTTGTTTACATTTTAGAGCTTGACGTCACGACATCTGTTGTAGCCGCGTCGTGATTAGACGACGCAGTCTGTTTACATTGTTGCCACGTGCGTGTCGTGCCTCGGGGCAGTTCAGAGTTGGATGCAGGGGATGCAGCATCGCATCAGCATCAGAGTAGAGCTATAGTGTATGTAATTATAATTAACGTTGAACAAAGTGCTTTTTAGAATATTCGTCTTTCTGCTGGATTCTTTTAGAGAGTCGCCCATGAGTTGAAGAACTGTCTGGATATGACAGTAGGGTCTTCGCTTTATAGTAGGTGGTGTCTTCGTTTTATAGTAGGGTCTTCGCTTTATAGTTGGTGGGGGTCTTAGTTTTGTAGTAGGGTCTTCGCTTTATAGTAGGTGGAGTCTTCGTTTTATAGTAGGGTCTTCACTTTATAGTTGGTGGGGTCTTCATTTTATAGTAGGGTCTTTATAGTAGGTGGGGTCTTCGTTTTTTAGTAGGGTCTTCGCTTTATAGTAGGTGGGGTCTTCGTTTAATAGTAGGGTCTTCACTTTATAGTAGGTGGGGTCTTCGTTTTATAGTAGGGTCTTCGCTTTATAGTTGGTGGGGTCTTTGTTTTATAGATCTTCCATCTTCGGTCCTCGGTCTCCGATCTTCGGTTTATAGACACCCGTTCAACACTGTCCTAAGTACACTCAGAAACATTACAATTGATCACCAAGGCAAAATATTCACTTCGTGAGAAGGACAGACACTCTGGGTCAATTTTGCTCTTTTTCACTATTTTCAGTGGTGGCCAGGATGAGTGTTTTTGTCCTATAATATGCATTTTCAGGGTTCTAGAAGGGTTATCTTGTAAGGTAATAAGCCAAAGACATGTTTTGATGCATAGAAAATCAATTTTGTAGAAAACCATATTCACACAGTGGCAGAAATAAGCATTTTGTACAACAATTATTGTTTACTCATTATATATTCAAGATGGCGGCATGTTAATGAGGATATGACCTACTTTCTCCCCCCCCCCCAAATTTCAGAGGGGGTCATACTGAACAACTTTTGTATACATTACTTTGAACTATCTCTGATAGTTTTCTGGTAAATAGGGTCAGAAGTGACCATGGTAATTTTTTTTACTGTAAAAAAAATCATCCGGCACAGTAAGTTACCATGTAATGAAATCAGCCGGCAGTGAAAGGGTTAAGTAGGTACATTTTTACCGCCCGGGAAAAATCCGCTTTTAAGCCTGGGTTTTCGAAGGCTCTTTGTTGAATTGTGCGTCTTCCCCTGAAAGTTTGTTTCATTTTCATAATAATACACAACAACGGGCCCAAGGGTCTGGCGCTCAGCTGGATGACCTAATAACATAGGACTGATGGTGTAAAGTAGTAAATATCGGCTTTATACTACTGTTTGAAGGTCAAGAGAACACGTTATACCACTAAAATTTCCAATGCAGAGCTGCCAGCTGGATGAAATATGATTGAACTAATCAGCCATGGTATGTATATATTACAGGAGGCAACGGAAGATATCCCTAGTTCAGTATGTTGTATCGGTAGCTTTACAGAAAAGAAGTGTCAGAGAGGATGAGACTTCTCCATGGACAACTGTGGTATGTCCAGGCTGGGTTGTACAGCACAAGGATACAAAATGCTGTCTGTAATTGAGAGGTATCCTGATTAAACAGAGGTCAAAATAAATTGAAATGACCAGTTTGGGACTAACACCACTGTCCTTTTTTTTTAATAAGGTAGAGATTACAGGAGTCAACAAAATTAATTTTATTGAGAGAAATTGACCTGTTCTGCAGGTGATTGGAATTTACAATACAAAGGGTCGTTTTTCATGACATTTTGCTCTACTGCGTATCCCTAGTGAGTCGATCGGGAACCAAACTATCCTTGGCACAGACAGGTTGAAATTGGCTATATCTTGAACAGATTGAATTGTGATGAAAATCTAATGCAATAAAGGAGCAATATCGAAGAGACAAATTAATCAAACCAATTGTCCACAGACTCGGATCCTGCAATGGCGTGATGTATTCGTGCACATAAAAGTATATCAATTGGTCCGATAGAGATGATGAGGCGATGTCAATATGCCTCGTTCCTTAGTCAGCAATATGCCCCTTTTTATACGGAGAAGAAGGAGAACCCAGATAGGCCTTCACATGTCGGCTTCCAAATGGCTCAAACCAACTGTACTATCACTACTATAACTTTAAAATGCGTGCTCCTCCTACATGTAGCAATGTCTCGGCCAAAAAGGCACTTAGTCGACAGGCAAGCTAGAAGTTCAGCACCGTGAGCAGCTCCTTGGTAAGGCCATGTCAGGTTCCGCGCGCCTCTTCAGATACATCAAGTATTGAAAGCTGTGGTGAGCACATAAAAAGACCATGGTCACCTTAATTTGAAAATCCCTTCATAATCAAGGGCTACCTCTGACTAAAACAGCACCCATAAACAATAGACCACCAATTAGACCCCAGCTCCTAACTGCGGGAAAACCCAAGTCCAGCAACCAAAAGTACCAAAAATACATTTTTGTTTACATTTGAACTGCACACATGCGTTTCTTTACAATTTCATTTCCCGCGAAATCTCGAAAATCAGGTGACCTGCAATCGTGCATTGAAAATAACATTAACCTGGGTTCAGTAGGTCAGCAGGTATACCGGCTGTTCCAATCATCCCCCTACAGCCAGCTGTTCAAAAGGTAATGTTATTCACCCCACAGGGAGTGCAGGTAATTGATTAAGCCCCTGCAATGGCTTGGCTTCTGTGAGTGGTAAGGAGAATTGACAGTGTCCCATTAAAAATCCCTCATTACTGCTCCGCTGAAGTAAATTTTTGAATAAAACCAAGACGTTGCATCAGGGTACGGTGTCACCACCACTCATGCAAAATTTGAAGGCGATCCAACGCCTCTAAGTGTGACGTTATTCGTCCTCCTCCTAATATTATTATATAGAAGATTAAGACCAGCGATGAGGTCATTTCTGGTGATTCCCTACATTGTCCAATGAGCGCTTTTTAAAGTGTGCCATTTGGCATGCATTAGCATGCAATGTATTTTATCAGCGCTGCCAATTGCCGAACAGAATGCCATAGCTCGTCAATTTTGAATCAATTTTTATGGGAGTAACATTATTGTGCTGCTTGGAATGTCTACTTTTTACTCATGTAAGAATTGTAGTACTAAAAACTAATATGCAAACAGAATCATGCCGATTCACTGCACATACTGTGGGAATTCTCCACTTCAAAATACATCGCAAACAGAGCGTGCACTTCCGATATCGTTTTCACAGAATTGTGGCCAATTTTTCAAGAACTAATTTCTGAAAGTATTCCCTTAAGACCTTATGACTACCCACTGAAAGGAACTAGTGATAATATCGCCTACTTGAATTCTTTTTAGCAGAAAATTGGTTACTTGTTGCAAAATCACTCTTTAGACTGGTCACAGTGGGTATGCTGAAATATAGCCTGGTTCCTTGGCCAATTCAATGCGCAGAATACAACTGCTCAACTATACGTCATAACCCGGGCTTTTGAATCGTCAAAAAATCTGTCAAATGTGCCTGTAGCGCCAACCGGCGGTGAAAACTAAACTAATTCCATTAGAAGTCAAAATCAAAAATTATTAAAAAATATTCGGCCAGATTTAAAAACAATATTTCCTCTGTGGACCGAGGTATAAAGGAAAGAAGTTTAAACTTCCCGATGACCCCATTGGACGAATGTTGGTCGGATCACGCTGATTTTTGGTTTCTGAGTTCCCCTTGGGCTACTCTTAATTTAGCAGCGTCAACAAGTGCCTAGGTCTTACTGTTACAAAATGCCCAAAATTGACACAGATGGAAGGAAGGAAGGACGGACACCATTCCCTTAGTAATATGACCAGCTTCGCTGACTTTGTCAGCTGAGCTAAAAATGGAAAATCAGGATGGAAAATCTGGGTAATGGTAATTTTATGATGTCTGAGCTGAGAATTCCATACTTTTTTTAGATCAAAAGATGACCATAAGTTAGTTCCTTGGGCGTTATCGACTCTGAATCGGTAAATTCTATAAAGGACTGGTTGGCATTCTTTACAAACATTTTTTGGGCATGTTTTTCATTGCACCTTTAACAACCCAACTGTAGGAAAACGAATCTACCTGATTTCGGATTTCACCGTCAAATCAGACTTTAGCTGACATCAAGGGTAGCCCCACTCCACCCCTGTTCCTAAAGCAGAGCGTGAGTCTGCAAGGTGAAAACAAAAATGAAAAACACCAAACTTGGTAAAACTCAAATGAACTTGGTTATTTAAAGTAACTGTTCAAAGAAGAAAAGCTTAATAGACTAGAGGGAGGAGGTTCCAAGTTTAGAATATGTGGACTTTTCAGGAAAATGGCCCATCTTGTTACCGAATAGGATTTTTAGTTGTTTGTCTCTTTACAGTAATCAAGTATATAAGCTCATTCACACTGCACTTGCGGTTCTTTATACAAAATTAACCTGACCTTCTTGATTAATTTAATATGGTCATTATGTGCAAATTGACCTAACAATTTTTCTTTGACTATCGCTTGATCAGGCGTGGACAATGATAATTAGCTTTTATAACCAATTTAGCTTTTGGTCTGCCTCGAAAACAATAGCTGGAAGCATTTTGAAAATTTTCTCCTGTGCTTTGTTTTAATTTGCAATTTAATGAATAAAGTTGTTCACACCTTTGCTTAATTGCAACTGAAAGTTCACACCTCATTTATATTAAAAGCATTTACTGCTAATTATCCCACCATCACCAAAGAAAATTTCAATAGGCAGTGCCCTTGATGTCAGGTTTGACACCTCTGACATGCGACAAGATGAGTTGAGTAATGTTGCTGATTCAATCAGTTCAAGTATGAGAAGTGTCTCAAAGTTTTTATCAGTCAAAATATGGAGAGATATTTCAACAAATCAATTTCTTAACATAAATTATGGCAGCATTCGTCTTTTCAGTTCTCATCATTCCACATTTTAGAATGCTCCAATGTGTTTGGTGATAAATGCGTCCTGACTTTATAAAAATCACATGATTTTATTGCTGCCACTACCCAGGACTAATTGCGCATGTCTAACACTGACAGGGCTGAATAATGAAAAAAAAATAGGGATAAATGGATTCAAAAACGTTAGTAAAGCAGAGTTAATTAGCTTTCAACTGATAGTAACTGCCTGCACAAAAGTTTTCATATGGCTTCTCATGATAGCCTGTCCGTGGTGTTATAACTATCAAGAGATCTTTACACTGAAGTGTTAATAGCTGGGTTAACTGGAGACGCGGTTGCGACAGCTTATGGCAATTAGGCCCAATGGTCGGGTTTGAGGGGTGAATTTGGTCGTTGGGACCACCCAATCCAGTCGCTGTGGATGTGTTGCCAGGGGCCTTGTCATGGTAATTAGAGAGGAATTCTTGGTCATCTTAGCGGGGTGGTAACATTACTGGGGTGGTCGCCGACTAGGGGTCCACTGTACTAGCAATTATCAAATATGAATTGCTCACTCTATCTTTTCTTTATTTTTCATTATCCGGAAATGGTGTCACCACATATATAAAAAAAATAGCATTTAGGGGATCTTCAATACCTGCACTCTACGGCAAAAAATATCATCGGTGGGACAAGCAAAAATCTTCCATATCTCACTCAACACTAAACTGAATGCTCGCTCTTACTGTTCACTGAGTGATACATGAAACTTTGATTCAATCAATGTCCTTCTTTGGATCACTGTGGCCTTAAAGATTTACTGCCATTGGAATTCATGTCTTTTGTTTATTTAACTTGGCAAAGCAGTAACCAAGTTATTCGTTGTCACCAAAAAAATTCTCTAAGTGCTCCTTTAATAGCAATCTATAATTCCCCTAGCAGGCAGGAAGTACCTGGACCATTACCTGACGACTGAAGCATCAGCTGTCAAGGTCAGCCTGCTCCATAGCAACATCAAACAGATCAGGCTTTACCTTTAGGCAAGGCACAACTAAGCACACTTAAGTGCCAGACAACTGGAAATGTTCTCCTTTGTTCAAACCTACATAGATAGCTTGAAATTTAATTGGACATGCAAGTTCCTCTAGCAAACAGGTCTTCACAAAGTTTGAGGTCTACACAAAGTTTTGAGTAATAGAAGGTTTTAGTTGAAAACAATATTTGTGAAATTTCCTGTAGGAAAACTAATAGACACAATCATCCCTAGCAACCCCAGTTTTTAACCTAGAGAACAACTCTCTTACCATGAAGAGTACGAGAGGAATACTTGAGGACATTATTTGTGTAGTGCCACTAAAATGAAACAGACAAGGGTCAATGTGCTTACTGTATAGATATTTAGCCGACAATTCACGCTGATTAAGAAATGTGCTAAGTATACAGCCAAAAATGGAACTTTTATGCCATTTTACCTCTGTGACCTTGAAAAGTAGGTCAAATTTTTAAAAAAAGACAAATAATACTGTATATGGTGGTTAGATGTACCCATGATATCAGATTGGGCAAGTAGTAAAGCAATCATTGCATCTTTAAAATTTTCAGATTTGGCCCCTGATGGCCAAGCAGTGAATCAGATCAAACCGAGCAATGGCCCCCGAGATCACGGAACTGTAGGGTACTGTGCGTGTGTACCAAATGTGAGATCAATGGTCACTGCAGATAAGAAAAGTGCTATAGTAAAGTTTAAAGACCATCTTACACCATTCGACCTATGTGACCATGAAAAGTAGGTAAAGTCAAAATTGGTACCACGTGTGATGCATCCTTGCCTGGGGTACCTACCATAAAATGATTATCAAAAACAAGTCACTAATAAGCGAGATATTGTACCTTTTACCTTTTCATTTTTTGCCCCCTGGCGGCCAAGTCAAGAATCAGATCGGAACAAAAATCAGTGCCTGAGGTTATCTGATGTAGGGTTGTATCCTTTCTAGGAGAATACCTACCATGAACATTTTATCGAAAACAAGTCACAAATAAGCAGTTTTTATCTTTTTCAGTTTTGGGCCCCTAGTGGCCAAGTCGAGAATCAGATCAAACTGAATCTCAGCGTCAGAGATTATCAGACAAAGGTGATCATGTGTACCAAGTTTCAAGTTCATAGCTTGTGTGATTAAGAAACGTGCCATAGTTTGCCGTTTGAGTTTAAAAACTGGAACGGCCAATTTACGTCAATTGACCTCTGTGACCTTGAAAAGTTGATCAAATCAAAAACCCATAGGATAGTGATGTATTCTTGTTCGGAGTACCTACCATAAAAACATCATCGAAAACAATAAAGCAAGATATGTTACTTTTATCTTTTTTAGTATTGGGTGAGAATCGAGAATCAGATTGGACTGGAATTCAGTGTCAGAGGTTATATGCTACCACTGGGGGAGGTGATGGGATCCAGTGCAGTTCATTCCTACGAAATGTTTGCTGATGACAATCAGCTTCTTGGTATTTTTCCAAGCTGTGACTTGGCACAAGGGAAGTGCGCTGTTGACAGCATTGAACATTGCATTCAGAGCATAGGGAATTGACTTATTGAAAACAACTTGTGTTTCAATGGCTCCAAAACTGGTTCAGGCACTCGTCATCTCTAAACTGGATTATAACAACGCCCTGCTCTATGCCCTTCCTAAAAAATCTGTAGCCCCACTGCAGAGGGTGCAGAATGCTGCTGCTAGCTTCAAACGTGACCACATCTTGCCGGTTCTGCACTCTCTGCATTGGCTCCCAGTCAAAATGCATATTGAATACAAACTGCTCACCAAGGTAGTGCAGGGAAGAACTCCTGTGTACCTTAATGAGCTAGTTAAGTTTCAATCTGGTCCAAGCAGACTCGTTCCACAAGCAGTAACAAACTGCATGTAAAGCGCACCAAAACCGCCTATGGTGACAGGTGTTTCTCTGTCGGTGCTGCACGCTTGTGGAATGAGCTGCCACAAAACATAATTTCCCAGGAGTCCACTGCAGCATTCAAAAATGGGTTAAAGACCTGGTTATTCAGTAAGTTTTATGGGGAGTAGCGCTTTAACAGCAATCTTTCTGAGAAGCGCTATATAAGCACTACAATATTATTATTATTATTATTATTATATGACGTAAGGGTTATGTGCACCAAATTTCAAGTTCATAGCTTTAGTGCTTAGGAAATGTAACACTATAACGGCCAAATTACTCCATTTGACCTCTGTGACCTTGAAAAGTAGGTCAAATCAAAAAAATTTGTGAAAACAATCACTTATATGAGAGATATCACACCTTTTAGGTTTCTACTTTTGGCCCCCTGGTGGCCAAGTCAAGATACAGATTGGACCAAAATTCAGTATCAGAGGTCAACTGACCTGGGGGGGGGGGGGGGCCTGGGTACAAAGTTTCAAGTTCATAGTCTTATGGTTAAGAAACGTGCCGCTGTTTTTGAAACTGGATTCGGACGGACGACGACGATGGACGGCAAGACGGACCAACGACGCCCACCTTGACAATACCCCGCTAGCCTTTATGGGCCGAGGTGTAAAAAAGAAAAATACATGTTGCCCAAAGCTACCGTCATGCATCGAGCCCCAGCCGTTACAAAACATGTTCTGCTAACGGACGGCGATGATGACAATGGACGACGACGGAGGCCACACTGTCATATTAGCTCCCCACATATTCCTTAACGAAAATCTAAAACTATAAAGAAAAGTTAAGATGGGCCTCTAAATAAAGAGCAATCCCTGTTGGGGAGATCCTTTCAGGAACTTCAACTGATCAGAAGACTTAGCCCCTGAGGTCATAAGTTCCAGAGTATGATATATTATCTTGTAATAATTGGCACAAGCCTGTTTCACAACCAGGAAGTTATTTTATTCTAGTCTCCACCCCTAGCTCATATTGGAAACCTGAAGACAAGTGGTGGTCGAGGCTTTGATACTGGCTAACAGGGTCTGCATGGCATGTATGATAAGAAATCTGACAGCCAGGATGCCATTAAAAGCAAAAGCCTAATCAGCATGTTTAGTGGGGAGGGTATCTATCAAAATAGCCACAAGCCTTCACTTAGTGAAAAAATAAATTGGTACAGAGGACTTCACAACAGGTGGAGCATTGGGATTTCGAAATTGCCATTATTTTTTTCTAGATATGTGCAAAGTGGTTATCTAATGGCTGTGTTACTAACAATGCGTGGCAATGAAAAGATACACCCTTCTGGTGGCTGACACCTTGAATTACAATATCTGCCTTCTGATACCCAACTGAAAATGAGAAGACCACCATTTAATCATCATAGGTTGGAGAATCCACCCCTATCAATTAGACAACAGTATATTTTTAACTATCAAGTACAAATATTTGCTGTGGCAAGTCGGTGGCTATAAAAATCTATTTGATATTCGTTACCCTGGCAAAAGCTGAACCAGGGTCAAAATATCAACATCTCTCGAATGATAACTTGAGTTCTAAGATACAAAAGATATCCAGCCACCCTATATTTGTCGGTACGGCAAATATAGTATTAAACAGAGCAATGTGAAGCATGGCATATCCCCCCCCCCCGCCTATCTGTTGGAACTAAAGATGGTAGGTGTAACAAGATGTTGTGACAGATGAAGTATTTATCTAAAAACTGTGACTCAGGATAGGAAAATGAGTCGTAATGACCAGAAAATGGAAATTGGGTCATTCGCCTATGGAATTAGCAGTTCACCAGGTTTTAAATTGTTGAAAAAGATCAACTATGGAACTTAAAAACTAAGAGTTTGGGAGAGAAATTTGACTTTGAAAAGCATTGCATTTTCATTAAATCACAGCAATAGAGAAATGGAGTTTCATTATAAAATTGTCTCGTGATTTCTGACTCATTTTGATGTCTTAGGTCATACATGAAAAGTATGAATGATAAGAGGTTGCGGGTCTATTTCTATAGCGAAAGACTGCCGCTTTACTGCAACCCCTTTAGTGCTGAAGTTGTATGAGATGATAATGCTGAAGCAAATCACTGTAGATGAATCAATATGATAGATTTCAAGTAGTCATTTATAGTGTGGTAGTGATCGCTAGGAATCGATACTGTATATGTGTTGTAGGGTCCCATAGTATGTTATATAAACAACAAATGTGTTGCATAAGCACTAAAGGGGTTAAATGGGTGTTGGTTAATTTCTATAGTAAAACGTTGTTGCCTTTATGGAAAGAAAGGTGCACTCTTACCAAGGGAAATACGGTGAATATTCTATAAGAATGTAATCCACACAGCTTAATTGTGATAGGAGTAATAGGTCTCTGCTGTACAAGTTTGAAATTCTCCTTGTTTGCAATTTGTGAATATGTGATCTGTTTTTGTAGTGTTCGGACCATCTCGTGGATACACGTAGAACCCAAGGTTTTGGAAGAAGTCCAGTAAGTGTGTAGCAACAGGTGATATTTTTTTTGATGAGTTGACATTGAAATCTCCAAGTTTCAAATTAGGAGCACGAAGGTTAATCAGTGCAGTAATGCACTAATTATCTTCCCTGTAGGGGTAGCTGGTGGACTGTACAGGCAAATGACATCGATGCAATTGTCACAGGATTGTTCAAGTGTAGTGAGGTAAAAATGAATTACACTTTTTTTCCATTATTGTGTGCTTGATATTGCCCTAGTCTTAATTTTCATGAATTAATTTTGAGCATGATATTTATAACGTTATTAATATAACATTATTTGTTAACTGGCGTCAACTTTTTTGTTAAATCATAAAACAGGTGGCAGCAAAGAAATATGTAAATGATACGTATCTACATAAAACCATGGGAGCAATGGTGAGTGAATCACAGCACTATATAAGAGAGGTGTGTTATAATAAGTGTTGGTTAAGATTAAACCACAGTTGCTGACGTGGTGCTTGAAGGAACCTGTTGCGTGCTTGTTGCTTCTGGGTGAGTGAGACTGTGACTGTGGAGGATGGTTTGGGGTTCCACCTTCATTGACCCTTTCAAATTTGTGGCAATCCGACAGTAAAAGAACTTGAAAATTCTATGGCGATCAATGGAATGGTATATTTGCAAGATAGTTTTAACTTTAGGCAAGTGCCTAGTTCCAGTTTCGACGAAAATTGTCCTCCGATATTGCGTAGGGAAATTTCTAAGAATGATTGGAATTGTTGATGAGGCAGTGCGTGTTGCCTGGTGTGGAATTGTTGATGGAGAATTCTAAGTGCTTAACCTGGAATTTCAAGTGCACTGAAGACCTTGTCAAAAAGATACTAGAGCAATGTCGATGGCAAAGCCATGGCAAATCTCCCTGCTTTTTATAAACAAGAATGTTGAGGTGGATAATTTTATAATGGATGTGTTGTAGTGGTAGATAATAGATTGCTGGCAAAAGGCATGATCAGCCTTGTGTAATATGGTGACAGAGTTTGCAACAGTCATTAATGTATTGGTGCGTGCTCAAACACATTTCCTTGGACTGACAGTAGGTGTAACAAAACAATGTATGTATATACAGTTACTTCCTCCGTTGGTTTGGGCGCTTGTTTACTGCCAGAACATTGCGGCCTATTATATCCGGTGAAGTTTCTGAGCAGAACACTAAAGGGGGCTGAGAAAGCATATTCCACAATTGAAAAAGAGGGACTTGCTATTGTTTGGGCAATCCAGAAGTCGGCAGTGTACCTTTATGCGGTCGAGTTTGTGTTGTTGACTGATCACAAACCTTTGACTTTCATCAAAGAGGCAAGGATGAAGAATGCTAGAGTCATGAGGCAGTCAATGTTCTTGCAAGATTGGTCTTTCACAGTGAAGTCTATCAAAGGTGTTGATAACTTACTGGCAGATTATCTTAATAGAGTGTAAGAAACATGAACTTGGGAAAATGTAAGATTTGCTGGTATTTGAGTAGATTGTATAAAACATGGACTTTGAAGATTGTGAGATTTACTGATATTTTGTAAAAAGATAGAACTACTCTGTAACTTTGAATTTTGATATTTGCTGTTATTTTGTGTAGAGTTATAGAATTACTCTGTAATTTCGTTTGAGGGGAGCATTGCGACACAAAATGTGGTTATGTTTAGGATTAAAGGGTTAACAGCTGAGCAGACTAATTTTAGAAGCACTACATAGGTTAGGTAACTTTTCCCAGGACTGTTGTAGGCCCTTGATCAAAGTAAAGCTGAGACCTGTGGAGTGTGCAGGACAGAGCTAGGGAATTTTCGTGTAGAATTGTAAAGTATTTTGAGACCTAAAACCACGTAAGTTGTGTGAAATTCCCGAATTAGATATATTTATCCGTGTTTAGATAGTTGAAATTTGTGGAAGAATTATTCTTAAGATGTGGTAGGTTTTATCCACAGTTATTGTCCATGCTGGAAGTTCTTGTCCAAACTGAGGGTCCATATCCCATACAGGTTGTTTCACTCAATATGACACTAGCAGGCTACTATCGAATCAGGACATGATAATGTTAAAAGACCAGAGAGCTGTATCAAAGCATTGTAAACCTATGTATTTGTAACTGTTTTGTCTGTGTGTCAAATATAATCTAAGAAATAATCCAGGTCTTCCCTTTCGTCAGTCACATTCATGCATCTCGGCTCCATTATTTGCTACAGTAGGGAAATAACATCTTGGTCGTTTACTGCTTGTTTTCGGTTTGGCCTATCAACTTACACTATGAGACATGTCGTCAATGCGCGCCAAGATTGTATTTATGCGTGCCTGAAAACTTGAGTCTTAGGAGGCAGCCATATTGAAATCCAAGATGGTTGCCCCTGCTTATATGTTAAGCAACCATAAAGTCTACGCTTTGATGTGAAAAAAACAGCAGAGTGAATATATTTTCACTTTGACCCTCACTATAAAGGATGTATATTGGTGGCAACCATCTTGAAATCCAAGATGGCTACATGGCATCGACAGTTTCCATACTGAAATCCAAGATGGTGCACATTTGACAAACGCATTCTTTTTAATGCTGTTAGCTGTAATTCAATTCGCTATCCCCAAAACCCTAGGTGAGCCATTTAGGTCTCGTTTATTTCTAACTGAGAACTGAAGTTATCATTAGAAAACCACTCCAGGGGACCAACCTTTGAAATCCATGATGGTGCAAATTTGACAAACATAGCCATTGATTTAGGCCATACCTGAAAATCTATGATTAGCCCTTTTGATCAACGCTTTACCTCAATGCATCAGAGAACATTCCAATGCAATTTGGTGCTCTTATCACAACATGCATAACTTTACTCCTTAGGCCCTCAACTAATTAGGCTCCAAACTAATTAAACATCACGTTATTAACAATAGCGATAAATTGCTCGTTTTTAAAACGACATACTGTAAGTCCTAACCCAAACACCATCACAACCCTCTAATTTTTCCAATGACTAGGAACCTGTCATAATGACATACCTGGATTCACCTTTTGATATTACTAGATTAAGGGGAAAAGAGTGCCAACTCACCAATGTGGATTTCACGGAAGCCTTTTTCATTTGTAAATGCGTCGATGTCCTAACTCCAAGCTGCTGTATGACTAATAATTGGCTTGCTATCTGGTGCTTACTCTGCTCAGAGCTTGTCACTGCTCCGACTATGTCAGACTGCACATGCCCTAGACGAGCTTTATTGATTTATCAATCTTTGTTCTAAGATTGTCTTGTGTAGCCGTGAGGAAACAGAGCTGATCCGCAGGTAGCAATGGCGACGGAGGACCACAAGACGCACTGCTGTAGATGCAAGGATGCAAAACAAAATATTGGTGCAGAGAATTATTTTTTCAAAGGTTACATGATCAGAATAGCAGATTTGACCGACACTGCAGAAGAAGAGATCACAAATTACGGGATCTACTACTACTAGGCACTGAGCATCATCACAGCAAGGCAATCCTTTCAAAGTCTAATCAGATCCATAATTAGATCAAAGACTGTCAGTTTAAAGTGAACTCAAAGACTGAACTGGGTACGCATGCTGGTTGGTAACAAGAGGCTCAAGGATCTGGTGCTCAGCTGAAATATATTCCACAAAGATATGACACTGAATTAGTAAAAAATCATGAAATATAACAACAACAAAAGATTTTAGAGAGTACTACCTCACAGTGCACTCCAGACGCAGTGGACCGGCCATTGTTCCTCATCCTAACCACTGCGACAAGTGGTGAGCTTTCTGGGGGTCTTGTACCGATGACCATAACGAACTGGCTTGTGAATACGGTGCCGATAGTTTATCAACTGGCTTGATGGGGGAAGTCGGAACAACATTTTGTGATCAATTTTCGCTAATGAGCACAAATAAAGTTTAAAGCAGTCGTATTCCCAGTTAGCTTATGTAACCTGAGATTTTATAGTACAAAGGTTTTTGCATTAAATCGTTTTGGTTGTTGTTTAATATTCACATGTAGGTCAACTAACAATACAATGCCGTGCGTACACAGCCCATCTAAACCATGAGAGAAATGCAGTGTAGGAATGAAGTGTAGAAATATTAGCTACGCTACTATGCATCCCATAGTGGTAAACGTCGAGCATTCTGATTCGGTGACAGAAAATGCCCTTACAGTTTCGTTACAGCAATCCCCATTGGCTAATTTTCCAACCCCGCAAATTCACGCTCTTTGTGGCAGTCCATAAGGAGACCAAATTAGGATGACGCGATGGGCTGCCCAGAGAGTCTACCTCATTGATGCTTAAGTCACACGAACTGGGCTTTAATGGTCTTTAGATTGGTCAGCTGGCCACAAAGTAAGTCAGCTCAGCACTACACTTCATAAACTAAAGTACAGTTTGATACCACTCCATACGCTACAATACAGTTTTTCTGAGCCGTCTGATATTCATACCCTTTGGTAAATATAGGTTTTCTTACATTTCAGGCCAAAGAATAATCAGGCAGCAGCCACTCTAAGACAGTGGTGGGGATAATAGTACTCCTCTTCCCCCTCGTACTCCTTCATTCACTCCTCCTGACTTGCCTGCTTTTAGGTGCCAACTTTCTAGACATTAGCTGCATTTGAAAAGGAAATCCTTGGAGGATTGTTAGTTAGCGTGTAGTGGCCTAGAAAGATAAACCTAAACTCATCAGATATGCCATGTAGTCTCAGTGGATACACTCACCATATAAATGTCATCAAACTCAGTTAGTTTGTATAAAGCAATTGGTTTTTATTTTCTCTGCCATTGCCCCATGAAGGTAAAACCATGAATGAGATCTGGTTGATTTTCAATAGCCAACAGTACTTTGTATACACTTAACTCATATGGAAAGAAAATCTTTAGTCTGAGCATTTCCATTTACAGACAAACATGACGTAGATCCAAATTGCCATCTAGAGGTCTCTCAGTTGGTCACTGTTGAAAATCTGTAGCATGTGTACCCAGGCGCTACCAGCCAAAGAAAAGAATATCGCCATCACAATTGGTATGAAAAGGCATATGTCAATACTGTTATGCATTTTGATTTCTGCAAAATCACCTTTTGTATTTCTAACATTTTTGAGCTATCAAACACTTAACGTCAAACAGAATCTGACGTCTGATCTGATGCAAAACAAACAACAGAATTCCATAACATCTGTATCAATCCCGGCTAGACATGACTGCATCAACCCTCAACCTGTACAAATACTCTTTAAGCTGTCATATTAATGAATTGGTATGTCCATGCTGGGCGCCTATTTGCATGCTGTTGAGCTGTCAGCGTCATGTCATAATGCACAGTAATACTTAGCAAACCTGCTACGCCGATCGACTGATCTGAAATCAATTTTCACCAACGAAGCTATTTTCCTTACATCATTAATGTGGTTTATCTTATAACGACTTGTAGCATATGAGTGCCATTCTAAGGGGATCAGTGCTGAGCAATTTAGAATTTTCATAGTCGTTTTCATTAAACAGCAGAATATTGGGCTGATTTTCATTTTAGGAAATATGTTTTGCCAAGTAGCCTGAGGGGTGGATCAACATTTTTAACATTATCTCACTGACATTGACCTTTGGTATTCTCAGAGCTACCATTAAGGTAGGTAAGTAAGGTTACATTGCTCACATTGATGATGGTATAGGGATCATGGCCTAAAAAACATGTAAACATTTAAGAAAACATCTGAAATTTATCAGATCAAACTTCTCCACTCTGAAAATCTGCAAAGTGCCCCAACAAGTGCTCACTTTTGACGTTGTGAACTTGCCAAGGATTGCACTAAAAGACAGACAAATGACCTGCTTGATGAACCCCCCTCAATAGACAATTTACGACATTAACCCACAAGCATATAGAAACCAACCTAAAGTCCCAGGGACCAAAATGACCATGCCAGTAGGTGTAATTACTACGATTTTGAACAAAGTGACCAGGGGGAAATGGTAGAACGGTCACTTAGAGGTATCACTTCACCAGCCCTTGCAGGGCAGTGTTAAATGGTCTAGGGACCATTAGCTCACCTGTGTGTGACCTCAGAGATACCACTCGAGACCACAGTTCAGCTCTATAGATTGAAGAGTAGGTAGGCGACAAAGTTTTACGTTTTCCCCAGACGAGTTTGTCAGTAAGGATCCTGGAACATTGTAATACTGATAGGGATCGGATACTGTAACATCATGATTGTTTGCCAAAGGTATTGGGAGAGGGGGATGTTAATGTTCAATAATGTAGGAAATCAATGTGGTTTGCCCCCTCCCCACTCCCTCTTTTTGCCAGGGAATTGTTTTACTAAACCCGAAACCAATACTTAACAGTACAATGGGTGAGGTCAAGTGTTTGAGTTATGGTAATAGTAATGGTTATGGTGTAGTTAACTTTTACTATTATTACAAGATTTGTTCCCCTCTCAAAAAGTAAAGTTAACCAGAAGAAAACTACAAGTAAACTCAAATTTTACACTTTGGCAAAGTAAAAGATCCACAACTTTTTGTGTTTCCTGATGATCTCAGTACAGGAATTTGTGCAGTATTTACTTTTATCTCTAAGCTGTAAACTGTTAGTAAACTTGGTCAGTGGACAAATGTTTTAGTAAAAGTAAACCATATCAAATTCAGCCATGTTGTTTGTGCCCATGTTTGGAAAAGTCCCAATCTTTTTTAACTGAGAGTAAACTATGAGTGAATTTTTAGTAAAGCTGAGCTAGGGTTATCTTGGCTCTGGTAAACTAATAGTTAATTATAATTTTTACTCTACTCGTTTACTAAGACATTTGACCTCACCAGGTGGAGATCACACACAAGGCAGGTGACACTGTGGATATGTACAGTAGCATGGCTATCCTTTAACAAGAGTGTCCAATCAAAGACAAAATTATTTCCTTTGTACGCAATATCGCTCAGGCATAACTAATTATGGTTGTCACATTCGCAGTTAGTCTGGGAAATGGAAGGGGTGACGAGTTATTACATAGAATGCCGTTACCCCAGCTACCTGCCTGAACAACTGCAAAAGTAATCACCTAGATTAGAATCACAATGATTAGTTATGCATGCACTAAATAACTATATGTACATGTAGGTGAATTCCTGAGCTGATTTAAAGAATATTTTGAGAAACATACACCAGCAAACTTGGGCTACCTGTGGTATGACATTATGTTTTTGAGTTGATGAAACATTAGCTGTTACTTTTCTGATTCATTTTTGTTACATCAATGATCCTTCCTTTATGCTTTGTCTGCATCTTTTAGGGTTATGGAGTGTTGGGTTTCTTTAAAGTGTGGATTTTACTGATATAAGCTTTGCAACAAAACAAGATTTTGGGGTTTCGGCTAAGTCGGTGCATAAATTAAAAATATCTAGTAATGCATAGTGGTCATCCCGGGGGAAGGGGGGGTCCCCTAAATATGCTACATTTTGTTACTAAATATTTCTCATTTATACTTGAAACATGCACATTTGGAAACATAAGACATTGTCCTCCACATTTCATCCAAATTCGAACAATAACCAGTCCCCCAAACTGGTCGAGAATAAATTTGAGATCAATTTGAGATGAGGTCTGCGGGAACCAGGGAGGGCAGTTTTACTCACATGTCAGCGATAGACCATGCTGCAGAGGAGAACCGTGTGGTTGACAAGGAAGGGATCAAGGTGACTGATTAAAAGGACCTAGCCAGACTAGATACAACACGGCATCTTTTTGGTCTAGGAAGACCCATGGATAAATGAACGAAGACACGGGGACAAGTCACACATCAGATCAGCTGATTTCCAGGTCAGAAACAAATTTCAGCTATGAAAACAACAACCACACCTCAGATGTGATCAAAGTGTTAGAGTAAATACATTAATGCAAGGTATACATTGATTCAGTGCTCAATAACCAAGTGAACCAAGAATAGTCCATCTCCTCAAAGTCAATCGCACAACAACAGTTTTCTTCTGCACCTTTATGCAACTAATGCATTATCCCCATACCTGTGGAACCACTAATTACTCAATGACAATTTCACACGAACCGACCATGATGGATTTTTATGGTCGCATAGAGAAAGACGTCACCTCTATGGAGCACGTCAGAAAAGATTAGATTTACCAATATCGAGCAGAGGCATCTACGCGTTTTAATAACCTGCTGTCACCATGGTAACCCTAGCATTTCAATAAGGCCTGTCACCAGCACACCAGCGTTATTTCCTAGAAACTAGGAGCTCATCAACCAATTATAACAGGCTAAGAATTCACTACATCAGTTTTTAACATGTTCAATAGCAGTTTTATCGTAACATTCTTTGGGAATAGATGAAAAGGCCAGGGGCCACTGAGCTCATCTGATTGTGCTTTAGAAACATGCCATAGTTTCACCTTCAGGGAAATCAAAATCATTGACTCTGATGCCTTCTCTGCTGACATTGCAAACTCGACTCAGGTGTTGAATCTGCATAATGATTTGTATATACTGATTGAATAGTACAGTAGTGTTCTCCATGAGATTCTTGACTGACATGCACCTGAGTCTCATATCAGTATAACTGAATGTGCCATGGTTTTGTAATGAAAAATACTTCAAACCAGATCAGTCAGGTGAAAATGAGAACAAAAATGCAGAGTAGTGAGCAGAAATACAGTCGACAGCTCGACATAGCTCAAAGGTCAGACTATCAGTTAATTAACCCTTTCCGTGCGGCCGGCGAGATATTCTCGACAAATGCTATCGAGCTCTACTTACAGCCGGCGAGAAAAACTAATATAGGTCTCGAAAGATGGCAGCACTGTATTGCTAATGTGTCTGTGACGTATTTTCTATGCAGGGCTACTTACCCTAAAAAAAATTTATATGTAAGATTTCCAAAAAATGTGTGTATTTTCCCTAAAAATTGTGTAGACATAAGGAATTTTATGTGTAAGATTACTAACAAAATGTGTATAAATAAACAACAACGTAATGTACTAATTTCAACAGTTTATTATCAAAATTTAATCCTTGTACATCACTACAATAGGCAGATCATAATTTTGAGATTCATGTAGAATCAAGGAGGAATCATCCCCACGGAAAACATTTGAAACCAAGAAGCATGTTTATGTAATGTACATGTCAATGCATGTAGGCCTACATAGCACACGCCACAGGATCACTGACATACGCTCATGCGTTCAACATGGTGCCATTCAAGCCAAGAATTTTCAAATATCATGCTGTAAAAAACGAATCTTGACTGATATTCGCTTCTGCACATAATATGCACTTGACCTGGGGTGTTATGGATGGCATGATTCCCTTTAGAAATCAGGAAATCCAGATTATCGGTGACTGCGTACCTGTCACATTGCTGCGAATACCGCGCTCGGCGATAATGGCGGACTCGGGATTGTTCGGCGGTCAGTCGGTGAAGTTCGGAGCGCGCCAAATGAGGCTGAGTACATGGAGTAACCATGGAGAAAGCACGCGGGCACAGGAAACTCTGGCAGGTGGGCAATACTTGTAAGGGTCGGAGGGAGGGGACTGAAGTAAGAGAGTGGGGGGCACGGGGTGGGTTACGTACAAATCACAAAAAAAACGCGTAGAACACACTTTATAGAAACGTATTCTGACATTTATTTAGCGTATTTTGAGGAAAAATAATTACGTACAAACATGGAGAAAAAACGTAGAGCGTAGAAACCAATTCTGTCTACGTATAAAATACGCAAATTACGTAAAAGTACGAAGCCCTGTCTATGGCTTGCCACGTATGATTAAGGAATTGAACCCGAGGCGGAGGACCTTGGTTGAGTTACCAAGACACTCGAGGGTGGAGCTAAAATTTCGTCCAAACCCTCGCCTAATTCCACCCTCGAGTGTCTTGGTAACTCAACCAAGGTCCGAAGCCGAGGGTTCAATTTCTATTCTAAAATACCTCAAACTTAAAAAGATAGGCCACGAAAATAACTTGAATATGTGCAAATTTGGCAAATTCCATCCATCGCCTGCCCGGAGCGCCGGTAGCGCCGTTGTTTACATTATGTTACGGCAGCGTGCATAGGAAGTCCGCATCGGCTCACTCAAGTGATGCTAAAATCCGCGCAAATGGGCTATTTGGAGCGTTTTTCTCAGCAAATATGTGTAGTGCTCATTAAAAAACTTAGGGTGGTTGATGCTTCCTTGGCTGATTTGTGTTTGAAGCAGTGTTTTGAGAGCCTCAAACTTCTGAAGTGAGCTGTGTGCATGGTTTCCACATTTTAGTGCAACCCGAGGGAACTTTGGTAGAGCATCTTGGTTGCGTGTCCAAAACACTCCACTCTCAGAACGAGGCTTATGCATTTTCCATTTAAAAGTTGACTTTATGGTACCAAGGTATTTTAGAATACACTACCAAGCAGACGAGGAACCCGATTTTGGATGATCTAAGCGATTATGGGGGGGGGGGGTCACAATTCAGACCCTGAGGATGAGGATAGTGACTATGGCAACTATGTAAGCAACTCTGAGAGTGATTCTTATAATAATGATTCAGTGCATGGGGGAGCTTCTGTGGCCAATTCTAATGACAGCTATATGTCAGATGGTGATCATTGTGATTCAGATGATATTGAAAATCCAGCTGTTACCACAAGGGGCCGAGCACGTGGTCGGGCACCGCAAAGGGCACCAGCTCGCAACAGACAGCCTATTCTGTTGTAAATTTGGATAATGTAACTAACAATAATCCTGGTCCAACTTTGCTTTGGTTTTTACCCCCAGGGGGCGTTACTTGGCAAAAAACGTCTGAAATTTCAGTGAAAATCTGCCACCCAGACTACAGACCCTAGTTTTAGTGGGATTGAACCCAAACTACTACCAACTGTTTTGGTTTTTGTCCCTAGAATGAAAGAAAAATAAGATAGAAGCCAATGAAATGGTTTTTATTTTCATCAAAATGATATTTTATGAAAAAAGGAAAGGAAATTTGTCAACTTTGACCCCTGGCCTGACCCGCCCCCCCCCCAAAGGTGTCCAAACTGGATACATTTTTTTTCCATAACCCCCAGGAAGTTCTCCATCTCTGGTAAAAATTTCATCAGTATATTGCCAGGAGATTTGGTACAGCAATTGAAAAGGCCAAGGGCCATTGTGCTCACCGTATAGATATTTGGTGGTTAGGAATTCATCCTGGTTACGAAACATGCTACATGTATAGTAAATAGGTCAAACCAAAGTCGGAATGACATGTGATGTATCCTTGCTTGGAGTACCTACCATAAAAATATCATCGAAAACAAGTCACTAATAAGCGAGACATTGCACTTTTTACCTTTTTTTGTTTTGGCCTCCTGTTGGCCAAGTCAAGAATCAGATCGGATCAAAATTCAGTGTCCGAGGTTACCCGAGGTAGGGAGTAATGTGTACCAAATTTCGAGTTCATACAATACATTAGCTTCAGCGATTAACAAACATGCCATAGTTACACTCATAAGGCCAATTTACGCCATTTGACCCATGTGACCTTGAATATTAGGTCAAATCAAAAACCCGTATGATATGTGATGTATCCTTGCTAGGAGAACCTACCATAACATTTTTATCGAAAACAACTGACTCAGAGAGATATCACACTTTTTAGGTCCACTTCTGGCCCCCTGGTGGCCAAGTCAAGATTCAGATCTGACCGCAATTCATTGTCAGAGGTCACCTGACCTGGGGGTCTTGTGTACAGAGTTTCAAATTCATAGCTCTAGCGGTTGAGAAACATGCCACTGTTTTTGAAACAGGATACAGACGACGGACACAGCAATGTTGTATCGACTCCCCTACGGTGAGCCAAAAAGCACCTAAAAGTTACAGAAATAGGCCAAATTAATTCCGCAAGTTAAGCTGATTGGATTTGGGAAATTCTGCATGGAAAGGGTTAATCATTTCATGCCGAGTCACCAGAAAACCCATTTTAAAAAGTGTGCCATAACTCCCACAGCTATCACAGCACAGCGTATTACGAGACCAACTTGAAAACCGAAGAAATCATTTTAAAGATACAAATAGCCTGTTCAATTTACTTTTGCACTACCATGTTTTAAATGAAAGCCTTTACGATACAGTGCGGAGACCAGTGGTTGAATTGCGACCAAACCTTTTTGTCTGTTCGCTTTTATATACTGATCTCTGGACACTTTCACTCCAAGTTCCACCAGCAGTGTCTGCAGAGATTGCCTTGCTTTTGATCCGCGCACTGGGGGAATGGGTATATTCAGTAGAGGATCCGAATGCACATCACGGAAATTCCCGAGAGTTCGCAGCTTGGGTCTTACTTGGTAATGTAAGCCAAAGTTGCATTCAAACATCATGGAAAATCAATTTAGCTGGTCACATTTATAGCTCACCTCCAGAGAGGTGAGCTTATCTTATGGCGCAGCGTCCATCGTCACCCGTCGCCGTTGTCCGCAAGCAAGGCACGTTTTGTAACTGCAGGAGCTATCAACTTGAAACTTGGTATACAGTGTTCCCATTATGTTATGACATCTCGGAGTCCAAATTTAGGTCTCATTTGATTCCTGATTTTGGCACAAGGTGCCTAAAACGGAAAAACACAGAAAGTGCTATATCTCCCCCAACTAAGGACACGAACATCACCAAATTTGTATCAAAGGTACATGTAATGTTGATACATGAAATATCACATGACTTTTTGATTTGACCTACTTTTCAAGGTCACATAGGTCAGTTTACCTGTCATCCTCAGTTCGAGTATTGGGTGCCGTATTTCTAATTATTGCATGAATGGAAATCACACTTGGAAATTTTTGAATCAAGATTGCAGTGCGCACCTCAGAGGAAACTAGGAACAATATTGTAGCAAGTCGATTTCCAAACTCATTTTAACTGGTTGTTTTATCATGCCAACAGAAAAGGAAGCACTGTTGAAAGGCCTTAACTCAAACATTAGCATCACTCTGATTAGGCGCAATTACATCTGCACTGCCACTTCACCAAATGAGGGTTAATGTCTTAGGGGTTTGCAGGGCCCAAGAGGCAAACATTAACCCCTTATTTCCTCAGAATGAATGCATTGTGAGATCACGCAGTGTGTGACAACAAATCTTTTGCACAACGATCACGACAATGATCGGAAAGACACAGGCCTTTCTCAGAAATTGCAGCAAAAATAAGAAGCCTAATTGCAAAAGCTGGAAAGCACATGTGGTTTGAGTGCATAAAAATATAATTTAATTTTTCAGTGGCGTATCAATTTGTGTAATCTAAATGGGGTAATGATACAAAAGATGTAAAGATTCTATTGATGTGAAATGCTGATCGTATAAGAAAATTTGCGAACTTACCAATAACCTGATGGAGTAGACACTATGTTTGAGAGGAAAATGCAGGAACTGATGTGGCAGCTTATGGATAAGTGACACACATGATTCATAACATGGACACTGATCACAACACGTTGAATCTTAAAAGTCCGAAACCAGGCTGATAAATCCACGCAGAGATGGTCAATTACTGACCATACGGCATATTACAACAATCAACGAGATGCTGCTGTATGGTATCCACGGTGATGAATCTGCCGAGCGCTGCTGCAGTGTGATTACTTGTTGTCAGACGACGAACCTGGATTTTCCAGCTATGGCGCAGCTTGTCACGAGGACCTAATGTATTCGAGCGGGGCCGTTATTTACCTGGATTTGCAGCGCAGCTCAAACTGATAGATATTGATTGGTTGTGTCATAAAGGAGGAGTGGAAAGGTGTGAATCACTGATGCAGGAAATGTCTGGGATAAATGATTTAGACCAGGGACCTAGAAGGAAGATTAAGACTGTGCTCACACCAATTTCTGAACAAAATATAAAAATCATAGTGATTATATTTGAAAATACATACTTTAAGGAAAATTTGCATTTACAATGGAAAATGATATGAACAGTCCTTCCAGAAAGTAAATGTCCACAGGGTTTTTTTTATATCACAGAGATAGAATAAGATAAATGAATGCAGTTTTCAGCAGAGAATGGTATATCTAGTTGGTCATGTATCTGTTGTATTTGGACCCAGCTTGTCCTGTCTCTTCATTATGTAATAGGTAGTTTCAAAAATGTCCAAAAAGTAACTTTTTTATTTTATTTTATTTTCATTCCTTTTCACAATGTATAGGTGAACTATAATGCAACAAAGGTTTTTTGTGCTTTCATTACTAGAAAATTCCTGCTAAATTCTTTCATTTTGAATATTAGTTTTAGCTCACTATAGGTGATTGTTTTTTTCAGACAGCTGGTGACCTTTGAGAATACCCCTCATAGTCAGCAATGCAGTCAGTCAGTCAGGGTCTTTATGGCCAACTAAGCTCATACATGAAGAATTGGGGGTCTTTATCAAAGGTTATAGAAGAGATTTTAAAAATAACATAAAAACCCTAAGCAAAAATGTGCATCGTCATGACTATCGAACACACTCTATGGAATTGCAAGCGTCAAAAGTGATGGTCATAAAGTACAGTTCATCGGCTCATTTGAATTTTTGAAAAGGCACATGAAATAAAAAAAGTGATTTTTGGACCTTTTTTGAAATGTTTACTGCATAATGAAGGGATGGAATAAGTTGCATCCAAATACAACAGATATTTCACCAACTAAATATATCATACTCTGCTGAAAACTGCATTCAAATATCTTATCTTATCTCTATGATATTTTTTAATAAAATGGTCCAGGGACCATGAGCATGTGCTCACCTCCGGTAATTCAATGCATGTCATTTGCAGTGGATATGGGGAGAACAGTTTCTGGCTAGTTTCACCAGTTTTGATTCCATTGAATAATATTATTCTTCTCGGCTCAATGGCACAAAAGAAAATTACCGGTACAATCTAAACAGCATTTTGGTTATAAAGTTGACTGAATTTCAGGGTTATTGAAGAGTGTACATGTCACATGGAAATTGGTTGACACCTGTTCAACAGTTTAGGAGTAATAAGACTTCGTTGGATTTTCCCATATTTGTCATGGGATTTGACTGAAAACTAGGGATATTGATTGGACTAGAGTACATAGACACAAAAGTTTGGTTGCAATCCGATCATAAGTTTCGGAGTTATGTTTAATTTTCAAGATGGCCGCTTGGCGGCCATACTGGTCAATGGATTTGACTGAAAATCAAAGATATTGTAGAGAGAACATAGATTTACAATCACACGAAATTTGGTTGCAATCCGACTTTGTTTAATTTTCAAGATGGCCGCCTGGCCATATTTGAAGTCCGAGCGGACAAATAGAAGGTCCCTAGATATTTGTCCTCAATGGTTAAGAACCTTCTAGCTCAAATCGAAACGAAACGTGCCATCTATAGGTGATTGAGTGAACTTTGATATATGTGACCTTGAAAAGTAGGTCAAATCAAAAACCCGGTGATATGTCATTTAACCTTATAAGATACACTCACCATTAAAATTTCGTCCCTCCACGCACAACCATTAGCTTCAAAAAGGCAAAAAAGAAATTTCTAAGATGGCCGCCTGGAGGCCAGAAAGTAGGTCATATCGCGTAAAGAAAAATAAGTCTGGGCATATTGCCCAAAGCTACCATAACACCAAATTTTAGCCATCTAGCCCTAGCGGTGACGAAACGTGCTCCGCTAACGGACAATGACGACGAACCCCACGGTAGAAGAGGAAATGGTTTTCCTGTGGTTCCTGACAAGAAGTCCATGGGCAATCTCGAGACCGCTGACACGAACCTTGCCAGGTGGATTAGCAATCCTTGGAGGGCTACGACTAGCAGGACTAGGGCCAGGCAGAGGGCTTACACTAGCACTAGCTGGGTTAGCAGGCCTACCCTGACCCCTGACACGAACCCTGTCACATGGATTAGCAATCCCAGGAGGGCTCGGACTAGCAGGCCTGGGAGGGCTTGACATTGGAGAATGAAACGAAAAGTTATCATCAGACCCGTCAGAGTCATCAGTATCTCTATCTCTATCAGAATATTCGAAATCGGAATCCAAGTCTGAATCCCCACTATCCACATCGTTAAAAATCTCTTTTATTTCATCATCTGTCAAAGACTTAGCCATGACGACTTTCCCACATGTATCAAAACATGTAATGCAACTTTGACCGCCAAAAAGTCCCATACATCATGACACAACACCATGAATGTTATATACCGTAAGAAAGCGCTCCAAGCTGGCTGTACGATGAACTAAACGGTAATGTAAACACTGGATCATGTTGAATGGGGTAAAACAAAGCATAGGGCATGGTATGCATTCGCCGATCGGCGAGGACGGGACCAAGAGGGTTAATTGCTTGATTTTCTTATCACCAACTCAGAATCAGATATCTCACTGCAGGGCTTTAGATAACGGGCGTATGGGCGTATATACGCCCGTGGAAAACGCCAGGTTTTCTGGGCCAAAAACGTATTGTGACACCCCCTAAATGAACATCTGATTTCAGCGTACGCTTTCTAATATATCTGAAGGTGTATTCTGACGTCCAAAAATCCTGAGTCCCAATGTGTTTGGCGTCAAACTTAAAACTTTCACCGCCCGCCCGCCTCACACTCCTCAGCATGGCCGGCACTTGATAGTCAGTCTGTGACAATTAATTCCAAAATCCCCCCGCTGGCGCTACTCTACCATGCCCAAGTCCTGTTAATCATGCGGCTGGCCAATGAACGATGTTGCATGTACAGCTTTATGAATGAAAATGTTTTACCACGATAGTAGCTGAACATATTTGGCGGCCGGTGAAGTCATCCACGTGCCCAGAGTGAGAGCTGTGATTGGTTACTGAATCTCAAGGTTACTGGTATTGAGAATATCTTATTACGAATTCTGCACGGCAGTGCCACCAACGAGGAACTCGAGTACCAATCTGTCATGCTTTGGCTCCATTGTTTAGGGGCTTTCATTTCGTAATTCAGGGGTTCCCGTCGGCTGTCCAGCTGTTGAAATGGAGCATGAATAATGAATGAAGCCTGGAACAGCCATTATCAGCTAAGACGACGAGGTGGCGAAATAGGACAAGCTCTACACTTACTCTGTGGTTTGAGATGCAAGAGAACTTTGGCTCACAACATGACTGCATAACATAACATCCATTGCATAACATGAGTTTATACTTCCAACCTTAGGAAACTGGAAGTATCTGTACGCCCAGCCTGGGATAATACTGACAAGTTGGGAGTATTTGCAAAAAAGTTATCTAAAGCCCTGTCACTGTAGTAATTAGTGTAACCTCCGAAGTCAATGATGTCAATTGCTTGACTTTTCTCATCACTGAACTCAGATATCTCACTGCAGTAATGTTACTTGTGGCTGCATGGAATGATGATTGCTACATGGAGACGGAAATGGCGGTAGATGAGGCAATGGTCAAATTCAAGGGGCGCATATCACTTCTCCAATACATGAAGAGCAAATCAAAGAAATGGGGCATAAAGGCATGGGAGCTAGCAAGCTCTAAGTCAGGATATGTTCATCATTGGAAAGTGTACACTGGGAAGGAGGAGGCCAGGGATGCGAATACTAACCTAGGGTCAAAGGTTGTCAAGGATCTGTCAGCTGACTGTAAAGCGAGTCATGTGATTTTCTGTGACAATTTCTTTACGAGTGTCGCATTGTTTACTGACTTGCATGGAAGAGGGATAGGTGCCTATGGGACAGTGAAGTGTAACCGCAATGTGAACCCTAAAGTGTTGGCTCAATTTTCAAGAAGAAGACACCAAAGAGGATGCTGGAGGCAATATCCCCCGTTTTCTGGTTTCACAAGGACATCCCCCTCTTTATTAGCGGTTGGTTGGCTCGATAAAAGGCCAATAACATTGTTGACAACGGTGGATGAAGATGGATTGATTGAAAAGAGAATATGTTCAAAAGATGGAACTGATGGATAGCCTACCGCAAAATCAACAAACCATACCTCGATGGACTGTCACACTTCCTTGGGAAAGCAGATGACGGTGGAGCTAAGAGACCAAACTGTGTAGTGTGCACTATCAAGAGAACCAGGACAGCTGATGATAAGAGACAGTACAAACACAGTGGCCAAACAAGATCAGTTTGCAAGACCTACCAACCGACAGTACCGTTTGTCCGATTCCGTGTTTCGAAATCAGACCAAGCAGACTATTCAAAATACTCGGAAGGAGAATTTCATGGAGTAGGTGAGTATAGCCACAAAAAGTACACCTGAAATCTGATTGTTCTCTTGAGCTGCTCATTTCTTTCCGGAAAACTTTTCAAAAGGAAAGGCCTTCCAGCAATGTCCAACGGATCTATTTTTGTTATTGAAAGCCAACAGTATGGATATTGTAAAAACAGTAAATGAAAGAAAACAAATCTGAACTGTCAGACATGCGTCTCTTGTAACTGAAGTGTTCTTTATTTTAGGACATCATAGGTAGAAGGATGTGAGGCTGCAATGGACTCTATGCAATAACAAAATAATTGACGCTCATTGCCATTTTTGCACAAATATTACAATTTTGGGATATAAACCACCAAAAAAACAGTTGGTAGACATGAAAATACAAAGAAGAAAGGCTAATTACATTTAGCAATGTAAAGATGTTGTTTATATGAACAAAAATAATTGAAACTAGAATTCCGAAATTTGCTGGTAGCAAATTTGATAGTCCCTAGGTAGTCGTCATGTCAACAGAGTAGAAAGCGAGAACATTTTGCGCCGTCGTATTCCGATTTGGCTGGTTAGTGGTGAAATCTGCTTTTACTTTTGCAAATTAACATATTCGTTTTTTAGTTCTAACGTTGTCTGAATTAAAGATGCTTTCCCAATGCTTGACTGGTCTGGCATAGGCAAGAGGCATTGCAGGAAAACGTGACGTCATTTTGGCCATTCTTCTTACCGCACGCCCTCCCTCACCATAAAATGTCCAGACATGGTGTGAAGTGGGAGGGCGCACAATGGGAACCACACTGCCACGATGTTAATAGTTTCTATTTATAGAATTCAGCGGCAGAGATTTTAAGCACGGAAGAAGTAGATTAACTCGGCTAATCTCAATGGATTTTACCCAGGAATGTTTTCAAGGCGAGAGAAACATCTGATTTAAGTACTGCACTTATTAGATTTCATGTTCATGCCGAAGATTGGCCTAAAACGTGGACGAATGAGTGTATTATCGAGTGTTGGAGAGGTCACGTGATTGTACGAGAAACCTGAGCGAAAACAATACTGACTCCAACTCCCAGAGGGAGGAGCTGGAGTCATAAAAAGCATCTAAAGCATCGAAATATTCTGAGTTTTGAAAAATCGTTTTGCGATAGTCCATGAATCGAATTGGGTTTGTTTATAATACCTCCATTGTCCCATCGCTTGACCAACTCCTGAGAATAATGACGTCATTATGATGGGGGGGAGCCTATGCTAATGTATCAGCGTCTCGCCTCTGCGCATGTCACAGCGCATGTCAGATTGAATTGCGGCTTCGGCGTGTTGGGAGAAGACGATCAGACAAATCTCAGCAAAAAATGCTTCAAAAGTATCGAAATACTCAGGATTTTTAAAATACTTTTGCGATAGTCCATAGATGGAATTGGGTTTGGTGGTGTAAGGGTGATTGATTTCTGGTTTATTTAGCCGTTTTGCTGGACTACCGCAATAAATGTGTTGGTGGAAGAAAATAACAGTTTCGAGAATTCAAGTGATATCAATATAGTCCCCAGACGGGATCTGGGGCTTATAAATATATAATTTTTTACATTTCGGCAAAAATCTCACTTTTCGGTGAATAAAAGCATGATTTCACCCAAAAAAAATTATATACATTTTCTTCACTACATCTATCATATAGCACTAGCAAAAGGCCACAAACATTTAATCACACCAAGGCCCTATCTTTTACTGGAAACTAGCTATAATTTGTTGAAAGGCTAATTACATTTAGCAATGTAAAGATGTTGTTTATATGAACAAAAATAATTGAAAATATATAATTTTTTACATTTCGGCAAAAATCTCACTTTTCGGTAAATAAAAGCATGATTTCACCAAAAAAAAATTATATACATTTTCTTCACTACATCTATCATATAGCACTAGCAAAAGGCCACAAACATTTAATCACACCAAGGCCCTATCTCTTACTGGAAACTTGCTATAATTTGTTGAAAAAAGGCATATCAATTATCAATTTGTAGGCCAAAAGAATCCGGTCCACAGAAGAAAAATATTTCTGAGAATCCGGGCCAAAGTGGGTTAACACCCTTCACTTCGGGATGACAATGATTAGGCCTTCTGAGATATCTACGAGTCGGTGATGAGAGAGTCAAGCAATTGACACCATTGACTTTGGAAGTTGTTCGTGATGTGGACCAGCACAACGGTGCCCGATACTGAACATACATGTATGCAAGACCCAAACTATTTTATTCCTCTTGTTCATGGACCGAAACCAGTAACGTTTGAAAGTATTGCAAGGAAAAATAGACGACCAGCCAAGCAGACGCTAAGACCAAGCCCGACACCACCACTGATCTCCACAGCCCGACAAGACATCTCACCTCCGCCGTTGCCACCGGCAGCCCAAGCACCAGACATTCCGAGTGATGAAACATTCGAAGATTCACTCCTTGACCCCATCCCCATACCCACAGCAGCCACAGATGATATCTCCTACGAAACGATCGAATCATCGTCACAGCGAGGGGGAACGAAACTAGTCGATAGTCTGGGTTTCAGTTATACCGTGAAATATCGTATGAAAACAGCCATCCACTGGATGTGTACCATTCGTAACAAGACCAACAACTGCAAGGCGATGGAGAAGCAATCCGGTAGCTGTTACAGTCGGGGATCTCATTCCCATTGTCATCATCCATTTACCTGTGTTGCAGTCGCAATGAAAGTATCCGCCACAGTAAAGAAACAAGCAGTAGATGATCTCTTCCGCCCAGCCTCAGATATCGTTGATGAAGTTTTGCTCCAGCAAGTATGCCCAAACGAACCACTCGAAGCAATGCCAGCACCTATGAACAAAACCAGACTAGAAAACAGAAAGAGAAGAAGCGCCCCGTCTCATTCCCATTGTCATCATCTTGCCTCAAGGGGATATCCAGTCCCAGCTGCCCTACAACAGTTTGAGGGGTTCAACAAGCCAGAAGGGTTCAAGAAACGCAGGATTGAAGGCAGTCGTCTCACCAAGCACTGTATGTGTAGCTATGCTGGGTAACTCCTCTCTCTTGTTGAACAGCCATACATGAAAAAGAAGATATGGGCTGCTGTCCATGATGCTGTATTGCTTCTTGCCACACATATGTAGAAATATGCAGACTTTTATGAGGAACAGAATGCTAGGTCCAAATTGAACAACAACAGACTGACTGTTGCACCCGCAGCAGATTGAGAAGAATTGAAACTCTTCGAACCAGTTGATGATCCAGACCAGGTCTACCAACCTTTTTATGCAGCACTTCTGAAGGCTGGACACTTCAAATCTGTCGGGAATTCGTCGAGCTGTTTGGTACAGTCACTGGTGTAAATCCAGTCACCCTTCGAGAGATGTACAGACACTTAACTGGGGACAATAGGATGACATCGATAAGCGTGTGCACAATTAGTTGATTTGCAGGATCCAGACCTGTTAGTTGACCAGCGTGTCAACAACCATCGGCCAGAACAGTTTCTTGTGTTCCTGGAATACTGCCAGAAGTACCTAAAATCTACAGTAGAAACTGCAGTTGACGACCGCTGTCATGATGCCCTGAATGATGGAGAAGTGGTTACTCACTTGGCAGCAGCACTTAGCATTAGGGACCTGCATGCTCAAGTTGTAAAGACATACCCAGAAGGGACTCCGATTCCCAGTAAGCAGTGGCTTAGGTTACAGTTTTGGCCCAAGGGGTGTACTGCTGAGACTGCCAAGTACTTCACCAAATGTCAAGCACATGGTACAGGCCAGACAGTTCAGGATGGAGCATGTTGACTGCCATTTTGCCAGCGCTATATTACACGACTTGAATGAATTTTGCGCCGGGTTTCGAAATGACACCACAATGGTATGTATGGATGATAAACACTGTCGTAAAGTGGGTGAACCTGAACATCCCATTGCAACTGTAGAGCGCGGCAGACAGGTTCTGGTCTCAAGAGATGCTACATTCAAAGTCAGTGACCATGACTTCACCAAGCTCAGAATTATTCCCAGTGTCACCCGTTGGGATCCTGGTCTAGTGGATAGGTCACAGTCGGTATCAAAGAGCACTCATTCCAGCCATCTAGTGCTCTACACCACATGACTGAGCTGAATGCAGCGTTACAGACTCATGGTGATTCACACCCAATTGTTGCACTGTAAACAGATGGAGGTCCTGACTATAGGGGCAACCTGTTTTCTGTACAGGCCTCCTTGATTTGTCTCTTTCTGAAGAGGGACCTTGATCTTATCTCAGCTGCCCGCACACCTCCGTACAATTCTTGGAAGGAAAATCAACTTAGCATTGCAAGGTGTTGGTCTTATGAGACAGGAGACGGCAGTTGAGAATTTGCTGAAAGGCTGCAGCTCCATGGCGTCAATTAGAAAGATTGCTCAAGACAATACACAGGTACAGAACCCCTGGTACTGTAGAGTCCCACAGGAGAGGGGACGGCAAATACTGTTAGTAACACATTTAAACGCAGTTGCTCTCGTCCACTTCTGACAGACTCTACATTGCCTTGCCTTTTTCTGAGAAAATTGCCTGAATATTTTTGATATTCCTACACCTCTTCTCAATTAATTAGGTTAAATGTTTTCACATATATATTTTAGGCAGAAGAAGAAGTGATCAAGAGTTTACAACCCTGCAAAGAGTTGGTGGAATCGATGGTCGAACGCCCGGAGTACACTGGACGTCCAGTTTCAGTGTTTACTCCTGCCCGAATGATCAGATTGAAGCAATGTGGTCTTTCATGAGCCAGATCGATTACACAGTGTAACTGTCTGACACGACCCAGGTAAAGATTAAGACGAAAAAACAACTCCAGAAATTCCTACAAACTCATTGCAAGAGCAGGTACGTGCATGCTATATCTGAGTTCTATTCTTGTTGACACCTGAGAGCACACTTTTATTTAAAAGGTGACTTTGGTCATTTCTGAATTTAATAAACTCATTTCAATTTCAGACATTACTTCTTCAGCGTGATGAAGTGCCGTGACATTGACTGTCCCTTTCACCTGCCACCTAGACTTACACCAGATGCTTTTGAAGACCTACATCACCTTCCTGATCCTGGGTCCAATGGCGATAGGTATGTTATTATCTGATCAAAAAGTACATGTACATGTATGTATGTACTGGTAAGTTTAGTTCTCTCTCCTTGAGGTTCAAGATTGAATTGGACAAGCTGATGTTCATAAATGTGTTGCAATGAAAATTCAACACAACATTTCACCCTTCATTTAGGCACCATCCATTCAATGACTCGTATGGAAAAGAAACATCAGAGCATTTTCGACCATCCATAGAAGAAAAGATGAAGAATTCCAAGCCCTTTAAAAAAAAATTCTGTTAACCCTAGGAAACAAACAGCTCATTTAACACTTCGAAGTAGGTTTAACATACAGGGTTTTTTGGATACTCGATTGAAATGATTTTACGTCACACCCTACATTGTATTTTGGTCATACATTTGTACACAGTTCATACTCACAATGACAATGATGTAAGAATAGGCAATTATTTAAAGGATATTGTGTACTGTCTACTGATCTTGTTCATTTCCCTTTCCAAGTTGTGGTACAGTGTGAAGATTGTGGAAAAAATGGCAACTCCTGCACTCTGAATTTAAGCTGAAACCTGATGAAAAGCATGCTGTGCAGCAACTCCTTGAGACGGTTTCCTACTCCTGTGGATCAAACTTATCGAACTAGCAAGAGATGATGAGAGCACCTTGCCTGCCATTTACGCCCATTGTGATCTTACATGCAATGACAAAACTGAGCTACCATACTACTCAGCCGGATATGAGGTGAGGACATTTGTCTTTACTGTGGTGCAGAGGAAGGCCTAATCGATGTTGGGAAAGACTCTTATCCTCTGTGCGAAACATGTGTTGAAAAAGGACTAAAAGCAGTTCATACTCACAATGACAATGATGTTAGAATAAGCAATTATTTAAAGGATATTGTGTACTGTGTACTGATCTTGTTCATTTCCCTTTCCAACTTGTGGTACAGCGTGAAGATTGTGGAAAATGGCAACTCCTGCACTCTGAATTTGAAAAAAGGACTAAAAGCAGAATCCAAGAGGATAATGAATTTTAAGGCAAAACCTGTTCCTACGGTTCCTGATGATGAGGAACAGGATGATTAATGGGACAATGATGCAACTACAAATACATGTACAATTTATAATATTGTATAATTTTCTGGCACTTTGATGGACAATTCTGTGTAGGATGAATTTCTGTGTGGAGTATGGTATACTAGTCTCAATAATTGTGCACAAGTGAAACCTTGTCTCTAGATTCTTTGTGGAAATATTCTGAATATTGTGCATATTGTGAGTATATCTCTTACACCACAGGGTTCTTCAGTATTTTAAATTCTCTTGTCTTAAATCCTTGTGTAGGCCTATAGTGAAACCTCTCTTGCAGCCATGACTTCCTTTCATAGACAGGGAATTATTGTTCAGTTTTAACCACAGTTTTAATTAGTTCATTGAAGGTTTTCTTCCATTTATTCTCGACCTTGACCTTCCTTATTTCAGCTCAAAAATATATAAAATATAAAATGCCCTACTACAAGGTGGAGTCATGTAAAACAAGTTGTCATTTTTTTGACCGGTATTATACCTGACCGTTGGATCTACATTGAAGGAAATCGGTCTTGTTGACCCGACCGTCGGATCTCGAGTGAAGGAAATCGGTCCTGTGTACACGACGGTCAGGTGACCAATACTGAAATTCTTCACTCCAGACGCAACGCCGTCGTGTCTCGAGTGAAGGAATTTGGTACTACTATTCACCCGGCCGTCTGGTGCAAGTCTGCTGACAAGGTTGCCCAACAAGTTGGGCAACCAAACTACAACACCAGGGCCCATATATTTATAAAAGTTCTTAACTTAAGTGCCATAAAACCCTAAGTAGGATTCATAAAACTACTCAATGCCCCACTTAGCTAGGTTGACCGCTTAAGTTTGAGTGTAACACTTATCTTTCTTCAATCAAAAGACACATCAGGATACCCGTGTCATATTTCTTGTTAATTTCTGCCTATAAATTATATCATTATTCATTGATCGTGGGTATGCAAAAGTGCAAATTACAAATCATTTTTCTGTATACAATTTTGTATCATCGTTGCCCGGAGATGTTAGGGTTAAAAAATAGCGTCATAAGCTAAGGCCGCAACGGATACGCCCAAGGATGACCTCATCCCCTTCCCAACGTCTCGTATTATCTCCACTCATGAAACGAAGGTCCTAGAATCCAAGTACTGTAGGCATTCGATCGACCACACTGGTAACACCGTGAAATCGAAGAATCTGATAATAAAAACTGATAATTGAGGAGTGTCATCTTGTTTCAGAAATTTGGTTCAGTGAGGTTGTTACCTCCACAATTACTCGACTCGTGGTTGGTTTGGAAATGTTGACAGTATCACCAGCTGTTGGAATGATCCGCAAGGGTAAAGATTGTAAACCGAAGAGTCGCAAGCAGTTTTAACTCAGGAGGCAGCGCGAAATTCCTCCTAGTTTCCGATTCGTGGTCATCCCTCACAAGAATAATGTTTGCCGATCAAACCGATTATCGCTGATATAATTATAAGTCGTTTTAGAAGTCTTGTGGGTGGAGGTGATCACGAAAACCCCTTTCCCTGCGAATTGCACGCCTGTGTGCAATTTCATGTTGCTAAGTCAACATCAACAAATTCATCTCCAATGAGCGCCGTGCTAAAAATGAACTGGAAGAACCAGTCCACTTAGAGTTAAGATTGCTTCGGAGGTGTCTCAAATCTAAGATTCGATTTGAGTGGGCAACCTGACTTAAGCATATTTATGAATATGACTTATTTTAAGTAAGTACCCCACCTAAACTAGTTAAGATGCTTTTTAGGTGCCCCACTTTGACTTAAGTAGCTTTATGAACACGGGCCCAGAACTTACCGGTACCCAACAGTCTGGGGTGTAGGAGAAAAGGTCCTCGAACAGAAGCAGGAGAAAGAAGGGATACTAGTATGTATGGCCCGCTTGACCTACATCCGACGCCATTGTTTCCCCTAATTTCCCGCTCACTAGTTACGCTGAAAGGGTGGATGTCATCCTGGGTGCGGACAAATGGTACCCAACTTCGAGATCGACTGGACAATAAGCACCCTGGGTGCCATTACACTAGACAAATAGCACCCAGCTTCTTTTTGCCTGGCTTACGGATCTTAGGGACGAGGATGTTTCTTGCAATCTTGTTTTATCTCGCGCCGTGGTACTTGTGGCATTAGCAGTGCGCGAAATAAAAAGAACAGATAAACAGAAAAAACGCGTTTAGGCCTAAAGGTCTTTGAAAGCACATTTCGGATGATTTATTCAGAAAAGGTATATAGGAGGGATATATCCGAAATGTGCTTTCAAAGACCTATAGGCCTAAACGCGTTTTTTTCTGCTTACCAGGGTGCTTATTGTCCAGTCGATCTCGAACCTGGGTACCATTTGTCGGCACCCAGGACGACATCCACCCTTTCAGCACTAGTTACCCTAGTGGGGGCTTCGGGAACGTTGGCCACCCGATGACGTCATCAACTGAGTCGTCGGGTCAATAGCACGGGGAATCTTGACTCGAGGCACGACTGTCGACCAGCAAATACATTATATTGTAGTCGAGTCAATAGCGCAGAAAATCTTCAGTCAAGACACGACAGTCGGGCAAATAATAATTTTCTTATTTTTTCATGGCCAAGGCCCAAGGTGGCTACGGTCTCTGAAACACCAGTCACCACAGCATGCACTGAAACATCATTGAACCAACTGTCACTGTAAGTGAAGAGACCATAATGTGCACATTCGTTTGCCTACAATATGAACTTGAACGTTCATTTTATGAAAAAAATTATCTTGAGCACTCACCATTCAGTCAGAATATTAGGTTTTTGCGAGTGAAATATCAAATTCCAAAATCGTAAGACCCACCACTTGGACCCACCATGATAGGTAGTCTTGCGCACATTTGGGTCTGACAAGCCAGTTATCGTATTAGCCATAGATCTCAAAAGCCAGTGCGGAGAATGTCTCCAGCTGAACAGGTGTAGGCCTACATCGTTGTTGGTATAAGGCATTGGATGTAAATAACATTACTGCTAGTCCAGTTGATGCGTCCTCTACAGAGCCAACTGGCCTAAGAACGTGCGAGTCACCCGATGCCATGATCGAGTCAACCCCCTCATTCGTTGAACAAAAGATGACTGTGGATGTGTCTACGAGTAATCAATTTGCCACCCTAAGGCTGGGTTCACATAGAACTATACTATTCGGGTATTCGGTGCACGTTTTGCCAGGGCACGCGGGTACCTGAAATCGAACAAGGAAATTTCACAATACCGGGTCACAAAAGCAGATAAGAGGGCACTATTCGAAAAGGTCGTATACCTGCGTATAGTATAGTGGGAATCGTGCGCGTTCGATTTTCGTGCAGCGTATACCACCCTGTTCAGAAGTGACTGGAGGACTTGGTAAGAAGATGCATTTTAATGTTATCTATCACAATTATTAAACGATTTATTGCATACTATATGATAAGTTAGAAACAATAGTACTCATTTTTACTCATTTTATTGCAATTTCTAAGTACAGGCCTTCATTACATGTTTTATTACTAATCAACTAAATGATTCTTTTAATTAACATATAGCGAACTTGTTTCTTTCTTTGGTCTTTGTGCCTGGTCAGCTTCATCCTCGGCTAAGAGGAGAAGAGCCAAATCTTCTTCGTCTGAACTGTCCATCTGATCGGCGCCAAAAGACGGAATACCGCACGCATGCTACCCTATGTGACTCGCCGTGCCCGTATAGCGTACAGCGAATACCGAATAGCGTATATCGAATACCGTATACCGAATACCGTATAGTTCTATGTGAACCCAGCCTAAGTGACATTAGTGAGCCTAAATGTGGACTCTGATTCTGATGGTGAGGCCTCCATCGGATCGAAGGTTGTTGTCCCTCCTACACCGATTGGTGCCAGTGCTACGTGTCCTAATGCCTAATGTGTGTGCGGAACAGTCTAACTCTCCTCACCATACATATACCCAACAGCAACCTGTTACTCCATCTCTTGGGGAACCCAGATGTCTTCAGAATGATAAGCAGTTGCTTCAAACGTTAGTCATTGGCAGTTCTAACACAAAGAGAATTAAACCGTCGAAATTTGGGCCCTCCAACATACGTTCGCTAAAGCTATATACCACTGACACTGAGGCTGCCATCGATGCTATTCGTCAGTGTAATTATGATCCTAAGTTAGTCATTGTGCATGTTGGGGCCAATGACATCAACTCTGGGAAATCTGTGGAGGACATCGTCAGCCTACACCTGAAACTCTTAGATGAACTTGTGTCCTCTTTTCCTGAAACGGCGAAGATTGTGTTTTGTGCCATACCGTTCCAGATGCAACCGGCTAACGAACATCGCAACTCTGACATAGTTGATATTAACTGGAACGTTGAAACAGTTTGGTCCAAATCAGGTCTCAACAACAATGTTATTTTTCTGGACAATTCCAGATTTATGGACATGAGAAGCAAGGGTCTAAAGGAGAACTTATTAAACAAGGATGGGCTACACTATAGTGCATATGGCCTGCGTTCACTATGTGAAGCAATTAAGATCAAACTGAACCATCAGAGTTACCGCGTGAATGTCACTGAGCAGTCCTCTCAGTCCCGTAAACACATTGTTCGCGAGCAGAACACCAATGACCGTACTTCAAGTCATGGCTTTGCACAGTCCTTTCAGCCCCATAGCCAGGATGTGCGTCAACAAACTACTAATAACCGTCCTCCTCGTCAGAAAGTTATACACAAGCAGAATGATAATTCTAATCGAAACTTTCGTCATCAGAATGTGCGCAGTCAGTACCACTCTCGTGACCGTGATCCTCAACGTCAGCCATGGTCTCACCATAATCGCTCAGGTCGAGACTGGAGTCATCGTCAAGATAGTAAGAACGGTGCTACATACGCCAATTCAAGCCGTCGTCCTTCATTTGCTCCTAGGAATTTGCCTAAAACAGCCCCACAGCTGGCTGAGCCATATGAACAGGATTTCCGGCAGTCGGGTCCAACGTACTATCCAAGATTGGGGTCTTCATCAACCAACGTTAAACATTCAGTTGCTCAGACTCCGAGATATGCTGTTGGCCAAAATTACTCTCAGGAAAATTACTACAAAATAAAACGACCCCATCAGTCGAATGATAACAAGGCCACAACAAACTTTGCGTGTGAGAGTGATTACAGATTCAGAAATGAAACAACGGGAATCGAGTACTTCCGCACCGATTACGGTGATAAGGACTATGAGGAGAGAGTTAATGTATCCTATCATGGTGATCAATATCATAACTCATGTGATTTCAATGGAAACTACTCTGTGAAGGACAATGTGTCTCACTATCAGAATAATGAACATGATTATGACAACTACTGTGATAACAATGACTATGACAACTATAAGAGTGCATGTACAATCGCGACATCTATATGACTCTGAATTTCCATCCTTAAACTGAGTGGTTATGGCATATTTGTCAACTTGGAACATTCATTGGGACTGTGGTGATCAACCATCAACTCTGATCATGGAATGTGAGTTTAATGATTTTAATCGCTTCTTTTAATCCATCTGGTCAGTCCGACTGTTATTGGCCCTTGTTGTGTGTAAGGGTTGCAATAACCGTGTTTATTAGACTGCTAATTCACCTACGCATTTTATAGTGGTTTTTTGCTCACGACTCGCTGATCTGTTGTATTGTATTATAACTACTATTGGGATTTGTGTACTAGTATACTATATTTATTTCTTTGCCTCATCTGTTTTAGTAACTGTAAAAAGGATCATGAATTTCAATGAATGGAATAAGTTGGGGTTTTGGAATGTCCAACAGTCTTGGTAGCAAATTATCTGACCCTGCCTTCCTTGAGGTGCTTGATCTCAAGAAAGATTTCATTGGGTTAACAGAAACTAAAACTGTTTATAACAGTACTCTCCACATACTTTTCCCACATTTCCTGGATTCTCATTCTTTCACAATGCTGCAATTGGTAGGAAAAAGAGGGGAAAAAACGGTCATGGTGTTCTGTTTTTATTCAGAAATAAATTCAGAAAACACATAAAAAAGTTTAAGTCGCCATGTCCTGACATTCTGGCTGTCAGTATCTCTAAGTCATGCTTTGGCTTAGACAAGGACCTTTGTATTGTCACTTCCTACATTCCTCCCTCCAACTCGGTCACCTTTGACAAGAATTAGAATCCATTCGATCAGCTGTAGGCTTTCTCTTGTGAACTGAAGCGACCCCACCATGTTATCGTTGGAGGGGATCTCAATGCTCGTACTGGTCTAATTGACGACTCTAATGTAAGGGACAATGATTCAAATGAAGGGTATGGCAAAGATTGGTCCGACAGTGTAGCCATCCCCAATTTACCAGCTAGGGCGAATCGAGATGAGACTGTCAATACAAATGGCAGGATGTTGAAGAACTTGTGCATAAACAGCGGTTTAACTATTGTTAATGGTAGGGCTTTCGGTGATGCCCTTGGTGAATACACCTGTCACAAGTACAATGGTTCAAGCTGTGTTGACTATATTTTATGTGATTCTGATATTTTTGATAAAGTACTAAGGTTTAGTGTTAATGACTTCACAACTTTTTCTGATCACTGTGGAATTTCTGCAACCTTTTCTTTATCTCCTAAGGGTCCTACTGATAATAATCATTCAAAATCTTTCCCAGCAAGGTCTGATACTAGATCGGGCAGGTCTGAAACAGTGAAAAAGTTCACATGGATTGATGAATCTAATGCTAAGCTCAGTAATTTCCTCAGCGACCCTGCTCATAGGTTCAGGTGCAGACAGATTTCACTCGCTGCCGATTGTCAATCCAAAGTCTTAGCCTTTGAGGAATTTCTAACAGATACTGCTAAGGCTTGCCTAAAACCAGTGATGGTCAAGTCAAAGAAACGTCGCGACCATAAATGGTGGTTTGACCTTGACTGTAGAACACTCAGGAACAAATGTAATGACTGGGGTAACAAACTAAAAAGGTTTCCTAATGATTCATTTATCAGAGGAATGTATTTTGTACACAAAAAGAGAATGAGGAAGCTTATTCGGGTGAAAAAGAGTATTTTTCAGAATAGGTTAACTGCTCAGTTAAACAATTTGGATAAAAATCCTAAGGAATTCTGGAAACTGTTAAATAAATCTTCACATCAGGATGTCACTGCAGGAAATCCTATCAGTCAACATGAATGGCAAGGCTATTTTAGAAATCCCTTCACTCAGAATCCAGACAATTCTAACAACCTGATCAACTTGCAGTGTTAAGTTCTCTGGAATCTATGATCACCAATCCATCTGGTCCACAAACGGAAATGAATAATGAAATAACTTTGAGCGAAGTCAGCTGTGCACTTCAGACGCTTAAAAACAATAAAGCCTCTGGACCTGATGGTATTTGCAGTGAAGTTCTTAAATATGGTAGGATGTATCTCGCTGAGCCACTGACCTCCTTATTTAATGCAATTTTTGATTCAGGTTACATTCCTACGAACTGGCATCAGTCTTTCATTCTGCCTCTTCATAAAAAGGGCTCATCCTTTGATCCTAATAATTACAGGGGTATTAGTATTTCTAATGCAACCAGTAAAGTGTTTCTTCAAATTATGTTAAAGAGGCTAAATGCCTTTGTGTCTGAACACAACTTGATACCACGTGAGCAATTGGGGTTTATCAAAGGGAGTAGAACTCCTGACAATATTTATATCATGAAATCTCTCATCAATGATCAACTTCATGTAAAGAACAAAAAGCTCTTTACAGCCTTCATTGACTTCCGGAAGGCATTTGATTCTGTCTGGAGGAAGGGCTTGTTGTACAAAATCTTTCATTGTGGTGTCCATGGTAAAATGTTTAAAGTCATTGAACAACTCTATTCTCACTCGGTCACATGTGTTCGGTCAAATGATGGATTTTCTGAATGGTTCACATCCAACATTGGGGTGAAACAGGGTTGTGTATTAAGTCCTCTGCTTTTTAATCTATTCCTGGCAGACCTCCCTGAATTTCTGAATGACCACAATTTTGCTCCTGTCTCTATTGTTAACCAAATTATTAGTTGTCTCTTATATGCCGATGACCTGGTTTTGATGTCATCTACAGAACAAGGTTTGCAAGGACTGCTTGATAGTCTTGCCAAATACTGTAAATCTTGGGGACTTACAATTAACTTGGATAAATCTAAATGTCTGATATTCAATAAATCGGGAAGATCTCTTAGTCCTAACTATAAGTTTGAGTTGGATCATGAAGCTCTGGAAATAGTCGATAACTACAAATATTTGGGCTTGAAACTAATCCCATCAGGTAAATTTAGCTCTGTTATCAAGGATTTATCCAATAGAGCATTATTCAAGCTTAGAGAGAAGTGCTTGATAGTCTTGCCAAATACTGTAAATCTTGGGGACTTACAATTAACTTGGATAAATCTAAATGTCTGATATTCAATAAATCGGGAAGATCTCTTAGTCCTAACTATAA
Source organism: Lineus longissimus (assembly GCF_910592395.1). Classification (NCBI taxonomy): domain Eukaryota; kingdom Metazoa; phylum Nemertea; class Pilidiophora; order Heteronemertea; family Lineidae; genus Lineus; species Lineus longissimus. The sequence goes on from NC_088311.1 coordinate 16,008,802, forward strand.
GTTTGAGTTGGATCATGAAGCTCTGGAAATAGTCGATAACTACAAATATTTGGGCTTGAAACTAATCCCATCAGGTAAATTTAGCTCTGTTATCAAGGATTTATCCAATAGAGCATTATTCAAGCTTAGAGAGAAGTGCCCTTCTCTCTAAAAAAAGACCCTTTTCTGAGTCTTAAACTATTTTCTTCCATGATCGATCCAATTCTAACCTGTGGTTGTGAAATCTGGGGGATACGGGATATCAATGATAGCAGTCTTATAGAAAGGTTTCAATCTAAATTCCTCAAAGAAATCCTTGGTGTTCATAAGAGAGTTTCAGTTGCTTCAGTTCGATGTGAACTTGGTAAATTCCCGATGAAGTATGTAATATCTCTTCGAATGTATAATTATTGGCTTCGTATGTTACTACTTCCCGACTCTTTACTTGTTAAGAAGGCTTATCTTCTAGATCTTTCCAATGTTCCTGAACTACTTTCTACTCAGAAACAGAACATTCATAAGAATTGTTGGGCTTCAAATATAAAAAGAATGTTATAATCAATTGGTCTGGGTAATGTGTGGGAGGATCAACATCTTATTGATAAATCTACTTTCAAGTCCTATTCCACTTTATTCAAAGTGAGATTGGAAGACATCTCCTCCCAGGATATGTATGCTAAGAAATGTGTCGGACAACAAGAAATTAGTCCTTTATGGCGAGTTGATTTCTGACAGTTCTAGAAAGGCTTATCTGACTAATATTACTTGTATAAAACATAGAACCTGTATAACTAAACTGAGGATGGCAGGTCACAATTTGAGGGTTGAAACTGGTCGTCACATTGGCTTGGATCATATTGACAGGACTTGCCAAGTTTGTAATAGTAATAATGTAGAGGATGTTATTCACTTTCTCCTCTATTGTCCACAATACAAACCTATAAGGGAACAATTATATAATAGTTTGGAATTGAAAGATTACCATTGAGACATAGTGAAAATCACGAAAATCCTTGATCAGCCAACAACATCATCTGCAAGATTCTTCTTTGATTTTTTCCAACTTAGAGCTGCTTCATTGCCTCACTGATTTCACTATTTCTGTCTTAAATCATTCATAGTATCTCCTCGATCTATAATTGTGTAACTATTGCATGTTTTATTGTTGTTTTATTTTGTACTATATACATATCATCATACATCATAATTATCCAGATGGAAATTTTGATTGTGATAATCCCTTACAGCTTACATTATTATTGTGTCAGTCAACTGTATTATTTGTATTACCTTTGGCCCCTAGAGGGCGTATTTGAGTAATAAATAAATTGAATTGAATTGAATTGGGTATAAGGTCTGGGATGCGAAGCATGTTCTGGAATCGCCACCTATTGTACCACACGGGTCCTAGAAATGGTGTGAAATTGGTCCAAAATAGGATGTGTGTCTGGATCTGGTTCACAGAGGTTGGTTAATTCGCAATGTCCCTTGTGGGATTTGGCTGCAAAATCTGGCTGTCGTTCAATCGGTGCGCCGGTTATTCAAAATAAACTTTCATAAAAAAAGGTATGCAGCAGTATGAGCAGTGATGCATAAAATCATTATTCTTGGTATACGGGTTTGGAGCTGTCGTCATGTGATCTTTCAGGAGCGTCTTTAAGCTTGGTGTCTTCTGCTCTGACGACATGCTCAGGGAGTTTGTTCCAGTCTCGGGTGGTCTGTTGGACAATGAGAACTTGTGGGCATTTACGTAGGAATTGGTGATGATAAGTTGGCGAGGGTTGCCTCGTTCGCTTGGGCAGGGCTTGGCGGTGGGGTGATATGCAGGTGGTAATTGCATGCTACCCTCAAGAATCTTGTGGAGGGTTGTTAATCTGGTATAACGTCTAGAGCTGCTCTTGAAGTGGTATCCAACCGAGGTATTGCATGATGGCTACATGCCGACTTATCCGTTGGTGAATATTAGTCCTGAAGTCTCCTCCTCTCAAGGATGGATATACGCACAACGACGGTGGATCGGCATGGCTGGCTGTGGGGTAGGCGCCCTGTCCCTTGTCGGTTCTACGATGAGGTCTATTTACGACAAATCTCGCTCCCCTTCATTGGACCATCTCCGGTTTCTTGATCAGGTTGGAATGATGAGGGTCCCAGGCTGCAAATGCATAGCAAAGTAAGATGGCAAGATTGTGAAGAGCGATAAACTGCTGTACGACATGGATGAGCAAATCTCAAAACTTCGTTCAGAGTCGTCTGACCTGCATTATTACCTAGCCAAGTCATCAGAAGATCTTCAAGCCATGCAGTCGACGGTTGCTGGCGCTGCGAAGGATAACTCCGAGTCCTCTCCCTACGATTCAGAATTCACCACCGTCAGGCGAAAAAAGGATGTGCAAGCGAGTCCACCCAGCAATAATGCGATCTCTCAACAAAAGTAGATACGTCCTGTGGCCACTTAATCGTTACTAGCCCACTGGGCAAGGGTCTTAACTTGAATGGCCTTCGTCCATCCGCCAACGCAAAGTTCGCCCCATCTCTGGGGGCACCATGAAAGACGTTCAGGACTTCATTCATAAATCTAGTGATCTGTATTCGAACTGTTCCATCTCCATCCTTGTTGGAACAAACGACCTTAGCAATAAAGTCAACCCATCCACTGTGGAAGCTCACTACACCGAGATGATCGCTCAATCCAGGAGGTTTAGCCTGAGTCGAAGTTCTCTATTTACAAACTCCCACCACGTCTAGGTCGCCATGACTATAACAAGAATGTCGAGGACTTGAACCGCAGACTCCAGAACATTTGTCTGTGAAAACTTTGCCAATGTGTGTTCGTGAAAAATGTTCGCTGAAAGAGATCTATTCTGGTCAGATGGGGTCCACTAATCTTCCAAGTCTGCGAGTCTTGCTAAGTCAATTAAGAACTCTCTGTGGGCCCCGTCCCCCACAGCCACTGGTCAAATCTCTTCGACTCGTAGGCCAGTACGTCAAATTAACACTCGAAGCTACCCTAGTCAGCATGGTCAGCAAAACTCTGTTATGAGAAAAAAACTACTCTTGTCCATTGCCAACAATATCTAACTCTACCAACCCAAGCGATCATGACGATACATTGTTACATCAAAATGGCCTCCCCTTGCCGCGTATTTGTGGTTAGTTTACCAATGTAGTCATTTTGAAGCTTAACACATCATTTTGGCCCCAACAGTCCTAATCAAGATCCTAAGTGGACTTGAACATCGATTATACTCTTTCCTTCACTAAGGCTGGGTTCACATAGAACTATACGGTATTCGGTATATGCTATTCGATATACGCTATTCGGTATTCGCTATACGCTATACGGGCACGGCGAGTCACATAGGGTAGCATGCGTGCGGTATTCCGTCTTTTGGCGCCGATCAGATGGACAGTTCAGACGAAGAAGATTTGGTTCTTCTCCTCTTAGCCGAGGATGAAGCTGACCAGGCACAAAGACCAAAGAAAGAAAGAACAGAATGGGTGCGGCAGCACTTTAAGATGAGACCTCTGTTGGGGGAGTACCACAGGACATTTAAAAACCTCATGGATCATCCAGATGTTAATTAAAAGAATCATTTAGTTGATTAGTAATAAAACACGTAATGAAGGCCTGTACTTAGAAATTGCAATAAAATGAGTAAAAATGAGTACTATTGTTTCTAACTTATCATATAGTATGCAATAAATCGTTTAATAATTGTGATAGATAACATTAAAATGCATCTTCTTACCAAGTCCTCTGGTCACTTCTGAACAGGGTGGTATACGCTGCACGAAAATCGAACGCGCACGATTCCCACTATACTATAATATACGCAGGTATACGACCTTTTCGAATAGTGCCCTCTTATGTGACCCGGTATTGTGAAATTTCCTTGTTCGATTTCAGGTACCCGCGTGCCCTGGCAAAACGTGCACCGAATACCCGAATAGTATAGTTCTATGTGAACCCAGCCTTAAAGGATGTTGTTCGTATAAAGTTATGAAGAATCGTAACAAAGCCTTTAAAATTCCATACAAACCTCCTTCTGGCCACATTGTGATTTCTCATTTGAACCTGAATGGCTACGGTTCAAAATTAGATGATCCCAATTTTTAAAAGTAAACTTCTCAATCAGATATCCTACTTTTAACGGAAACCCATGCAACTTTACCTACATCGATTCATATAGAAGGCTTCACCTGCTTTCAAATAAATAGAGAAATACACCATAGGGCCAGAAGGGGGTCCGGTGGTGTCGCTATTTTAGTTTAAAACGGTTTAAAGGATAGTGTATCATTCACCTTGCCTGGTGCAAATTGTCAACAAGTCTTTCCCATCCAACGACTACTATGTCGGAGTTGTTTATAATAGCCCCATTAATTCATCTTACAGCAAATCCCAGGAGAATGATCTCTGGGACACACTGTACAATGATGTTCAGTCGTACTCATCTATAGGGGAAAAGTTTTACTCATGTGAGATTTAAACGCCAGGACTGGGATAAACAATGGTTTTATCAGAAATGATGACACCTCCTTTACTCCACTTCCAGCTTCCTATTTTTCTGATGAGTCTATAGAAATAGTCAAGTTGAATAGAATTAATTTGGATCTAACTGTATATCCACCCACTTATGTTGAAAAGCTCCTCGACCTTTGTATCTCATCAGGTCTTAAAATTTTAAATGGAAGGGTTCTTGGCGACACGAAAGGAAGTTTTACCTGCCATAAATACAATGGCAGTAGCACTGTAAATTACGCACTTGCACATTATAGCACATTTGAATACATCATATATTTTAAAGTTCATGAGTTGCCAGAAAACTTAAAGAGGAGTTAGCAGTTTATGTTTTTTCAGAGATTACCATTGCACCATATAGAACTTATCCATATAAAAGCACCCCACAATTTGCGCCGCGCTGTATGATCTCCATGTGCATCAAGTTAGATTATTTACATCACGCTTAAGACCCCACCATTGGTAATATTCCTTTTCACAATATTCCTCCAAACTTTATATGGGATTTAGAATCATCCCCTGCCTTATTTGGGTCTGCCTTATCCTCAAATTTAATTCAAAGTAAAATAAAAGAATTCAATGCTGACTTAATGAATGATAACAATGTTAAGTCGAGCGTAGACCAACTTAATGACATTCTGATTACTACGCAGAAAAATCTCTTAAAGTAAAAAAGAAATTCAAGACCAATACTTATAGTCAATATATAGTAAGAAATCCACTATAAAGCATCGTAGATGGTTTGACTATGAATACATTACTCTTCGCAGGTCAATTCAGAAACTAGGTCAATCACTCATATATTACCCAAACAACCCTGTTGTGAGAGAACGATTTTTTACTGAAAAGAAAATATATAGAGAGATTCTGTAAGAAAATTGAAAAAGCCACTTTATATCTGCTTAGTCGATTTCAAAAAAGGCTTTGACAGGGTTTGACGGTCTTTATTATAAATTATTAAAACAGAACATCAGGGGTAAATTCTTTGTTATCGTATAAAACATGTACAACCATAGCTCAGCCTGTATCAGGATTGAAGATGGTGTTACTGACCAATTTAGGGTAAAAGCAATCGTCAAGCAGGGGGAAATTCTTAGCCCCAACCTTTTCCATTTTTTTTAAAAATGACTTGCCGCACTGTATCCCAATCGACTCTGAGTACACCATATCTAGACGCAAGGGCCCAACGCGCCGCGTAGCGGCAAAAAAGCGAAGCTGGCGAAACATTTATAACGGGTCACCGTCACTTATTATTGGACTTATAGCGCATTTACGGGGTTGCAACTATTTTGCTTTATAGTGTCACCAGGAAAGAAAAGCATGCGACCTAACGCCGATCTATTTGTATAAAGTGATAATCGGAAGGTATATAGTAGGAAATATCAATAAAATAATCATTCCATTTCGTCTTTTGAGGGCATTTTTGATTGTAAAAAATATATGTGTACGTCACCGTAGTCTCTGCAATGATAATTTTATCAGATCAGTCTCGCGCAAGTAGAAGTTCTTTACCTGTTAGTTCTTCACTTATTAGTCTCAACGTCTGGCGCAAAGCCAGACGTTTTCCATTACGATTTCACTACGATGTTTGACAAGAAGGAGCAGTGCGCGAGATATGCTAATGAGCAGACTTCCCTCGCTTGAGTTTCTGAAGAATGTTCCATATCGCGCTAAGCTCATCACTACTGATTATGACAGGCGTGCAACGGTAGGTATCTGCTCCCCAACTTCCACCCTAATACGGTACAATAAGTTACCATTTGATGGGAATGGGACAATGCCCTCACTGTGTATGGAGTCATAGGGATAAGAAGACATTATTCATTAGTGTTGGTACAAGTGATTTTGCCCAAAAAGCATGCGCATTCAAAAAACAAAATATGCAAGGTAATCACGTACATGACCATGACGACGTGCAGAAAGTGCACTGGCCAGTGCATACCCTATGGCTATGTACTAGCAAACATGGTAAACATGAACAACATCATTATTCATCGGCAGTTCATTTTACTCCGAGCTTTTCCTGAAACATATAGCCATGATGATTAGGCCTACCATGTACCATGACCAATAACAGCACTAGATCATGTAGATGTCAACAAGTTCACATGAACCGTATAATCCCGCATGGCGCATGTGGGGCATGCGTCTAAACCAAAGCCCCAAAATCACTTGTTTTGGTCTATTTCAGTTTCACTTGTGTTTCCCCCGTCTCCCAGTCCATAATACATTTACAGTTTACAATCCCCGATCATGGCCCAACAAAAGGTCATCGGTTGACTAAAGGAACACAACTGTTCAATGTATTTATAGTTGAATGCGATCAAACTACGTCTTTTCAATCGTGGATTGTAAATTTAACCCCATGGGCCTAGGGAAGGCCCTATAACAATACTTTCGACACAGTTATTATCTCCGCTGCCTCCACCATGTTACACACAGTGCTCACTGCTGATTCTAAAATGCGCCACCTAGTCAAAACAGGACATATGTTCTTCTAGGAATAGATCTCTTTCCAATATTTCGTCATTCCACTATCGTCATCACCTCATCATACTTTCATTGACATTACAGGCACACATCCACAGAGCACTCTTCAAATCATCTACACAGTGGTTATCCAACTAGGATTATAAAGGTAATTTCTTAGCCCCGCACAGTGGGTTTCAGTCTTGATAAAGGGGCACTATCCAAGATAAAGTTACAAGAAGTAGTCAATAGGGGTCTCTCACCTCTCACTGTATGTCCACACTATTCACGCTTGTACGAGGAATACATTCAATGCTGAATCTAACAACACCCAGTGCCCTTACTCTGTATATTAGTCACTGGAAGATGGCCCATTTCACTCCTTCCTTCTACTTCACCTATAGTCTCATTGCAAACGCCTCAGTTCTATGATATCACATTCACTTTCAGCTGTCATGCAACGCAACAACTGTGCTATCTGCCATCGCACATCAACGAAGAAGTGCAGCCGCCCACATTCCACCTCACGTCTGTCCGACCAGCTGCAATCCTCGAGGACGCCCCACTGTACCACGATTTCACTACGATGTTTGACAAGAAGGAGCAGTGCGCGAGATAGGCTAATGAGCAGACTTCCCTCGCTTGAGTTTCGGAAGAATGTTCCATATCGCGCTAAGCTGACCACTGCTGACCATGACAGGCGTGCATTGGACTGGTACAGGTTGGAATTGAACATTGAATATGCTGGTGGTGACGCTTTCTGATGAGAAGTTGGTCGTGACTGATGCAGTATCCTTGGACTTGTCCAGAGCATCGTTCAATCATTGCTCTCTGAGCTGCCTTGATTCTGTACTTACCCAAATACTAAGACCAAACGCCTGTTGACTGTCCTTTAAGAGAGACTGGCGCCATGCCTAGAGATATGACTGACCCCTATTGGCAAATTTGTATGACTTTATCTTGCCTACCTAGCTGCTGCCTATAGTCTCCCTTTAACTGCGGAACACTTCAAAGTCGATAAAATGCCATGTTCCACCTTTTAATGTGTTCAGACCGCCATTTTCAAAATAATCAAGTCAGGACACTGCCTTCTAGTCTCATAATAAATTTTGCTTTCCTCAATAATAACATTTCTTCTTCTTCAATGCTTTCATCATTCCAAACTTCTCCTCCTCGGACTTTTACAGGGGTACAGTCATGGCAATCAAAACCCAAATACTGAGACCAAATGCCTGTTGACTGTGCTTTAAGAGAGACTGGCGCCATGCCTAGTCTCTCTTAAAGCACAGTCAACAGACACCAACCCCCTCAGACTCAGAAACCACAAACGCCCAACCCTTCCTGCTACCTTAATACTTCTAGGTGACCATTACATTATATGCTTAATGTACGCTGACGACTTGATATTATGCTCCTTATCTCCCCTCTGGCATGCACAACTCTGGCATCTCAAAATTAACTTTTAAAAAACCAAAATCATGAAAATGAGTGGAAATGGCCATTCCTGTTCACATACATTCTGTTTAAAAGAACATGCTATCGTAAACGATAAGAGCTATCGTTATTTAGGTGTGGAATTTATCCGGCTCTTTCACTGCCTCAAAAACCAATCTGGCAAACCGGGCTAAAAAAGCCTTATTCAAACTTCAGTCAGCTATCAAACATAGTAATCTGAGTCCGGTGTAATGTTTTTGAGTGTTTCTATTTTTGAGTGTTTCCCCTCATTGTTTGGGAACGCTAAAATATAGATTGACAAGTTTTTCTGTGTTTCCCCCTATTGAAAAGTCATGGTCTCTCTAGCTGCCTATTGTTTGGAAACACTGACACATGGGAAACAACCACAGATGTTACACCGGCAACATCTTTGAATTTATTTGATCACTTCATCAAACCTATATCCCTATATGGATCCGAAATTTGGGGTCTAGAAAATTATTTCAAGAGAAATCCACTCTCTTGGGACAAGATTTTGGGTGCAAACCTTTGCAAACAGCCTGCAGACAAACTGAACATATCATTTTGTAAGTATTTATTAGGTACATCTAAGGAAGCCTGCAACATAGCTGCATTGGGCGAATAATGGAGATTCCCGCTTTTATTGGACTCAATAACCGCATCTTTCAAATATTACCAACATGTTCTTATGTCAAAGAATGATCTTCTTGCAAAGGCACTAAACGAATCCATTGCAAAAGACAACTCTAAAACATTTTCTTGGTATTCATTTATTAAAAATATGGCAATTTCTCTCAACCTTAATCTATCATCATTTGACCCAAAACTTGTCAAAGAAAAATTGAGAGAGAAGTGTGTAGCTCCCTGGAAGAATCACATCAGCGCCACTCGTATGCAAGAAGGCAAGCTTGAGCTTCATTCTAAAATAAAAAATCATTTTCAATATAAAGAATACCTAAATATTGTTAAATCCAAAAGCAGAAGAGCATCTCTTACGAGACTTCGAATCAGCAACCATTCTTACAAATAGAAAGGGGACGATATCTTATTCCGAAGCCCCCTCGGTCTGAACGTTTATGTTCCTCCTGCCTTAAATCCGGTTCATCAGCTGTTGAAGACGAATTCCACTTTTTAATTGACTGTCTTCTATATGCTGACATCAGAGTTAACCTTTCATCATCTATGCCCACCAAATTATCAAACCAATGAGTTCCGAAAACTAATTTTTACTTCTATCTTGTAAACTCCGAGGGCAAAACAATTATTAATTTAAGTAAATTTTGTGATGATGGTTTCAAAAGAAAGGTCGATTCTCTCACAACCTGAATTTTGATATATCCATTAGATAATCTGTTTTAACATGTATTTTGCATATTATATTAAAACCCATCTACATGTACTACTTCCACACATCCTCTGGCACTCTTGTAATATGGGTACATTTCCCAAAGACAGATCCTTTATTACACCACTCTCTTCTTTTTCTCCAATCTATCTACACCAAGTTTATCGTAACTGCATCCAATGTAAATTTATTTTAAACGGAACAATAAACTATGATATTTGATATTTGTAATTTCAGTGTGACCAACACTCAAGTTACCACATATTCCACCTAAAGAGAATTTTCGTGAGAGAAACCCTTTCAGACGACACAATTACCTAAGTGAAGATCTCACCACTTTACGTTTAGTTAGTTCTTCACTCCAAGCAAGCACACTCCACTTAAAGGGAAGGTCTCACTGCAATAACATTAGTAAGAGCTACCATTTAAGGAGGCACGACACAACTGCTGTACTTTCAGTGTGACCTATTCTCAAAGTTCCAATTTTCCACGCTTGGACATGGCCTACATGCATTTGTACATGTACCTACACTCATGATCCAGCACTTCCAGTATTTTGCTAACAGAGTGACGGCAGCACCACTGTTTCGCTGTAGACTATCATGTTTCTGGCAGACTTCTGAAGCGTGTTTCGGACGTTTGCATTTCTTTCGGCCACCGCGCTGGGGGGCGGCAGTCATTTTTTAAAACATGGATGCTTCTGTTTTTGTTTACGCAGTTCAGCTTTAAGATAATCCTTTGTCTTCCAGACACTGATTAGGAGAGCGCCCTCCGGAAAATGGTTTGGTTAAATCGCTTTCAAGCCGGTTGCGTCACACTTGGCCGAATGCGCATTTAATCCCGATTATGTTTATGTATTTTTGGTTAAATGGAAAACGGCAATGTCCGAGAATGCGGAGTTTGCGTCATTTGGGTGAATCTGAAAAGGCTGGAACATCCTTACTAAATTCGAGAAAAGTTTGTGTGTTTGTTTGTTTGTGCGCTCATATCTCCCATACCGAATGGCTGAGCGACCCCATATTTTGCATGTAGCATTTAACGGGTCCCGAAAGTGTCCTTACGAATCCCGATTTTTGAATTTCCAACTAACATCCGATAACGCCGTTTATTGGTTTTATCTAACGTTATTCAGCTTGCCCACGCGGCGATTTTACCTTCGCGTCATGCGCGTCACGGGCGGCGTCACTCCCGACAGAGCCTGATCGCGTCACGGCTCCGACGTCAGGATGGGTCTGCTGATGTAATGACGTCACAATGCGACGTCTCGAGCCCTGTCACTTCAGTCAAAAGCTTTCAGTCAGTTGGCCGCGGCCCCATTTCCGCGTAATTCTCTCTGCGCTATGACGTCACTGCATATCATTACGAGCTCATTATCGCGTACATTTAGGCGTGAAAAATATGAAGTCGGAAATCGATCCTAAACTTGCCAAAATCTTTCTGAGTGACATGTAAACGGAACATATTATTCTAGATGAAACATTAATTAGTAGTTTCATTAACAAAAAAGTGTAAAAAGTCCTGAGGTTTGCTGTTTACGTGACTTTGAACAGCGGTCGTCGCCCGAAAATTTGCAATTTTTTCACGTAATTTTGTTGAATAAATGCACCTAACTCATCAAAAACATCGCGCGTGCTCAGAAGTAATGACTGATATTTATTGTTATATGTATCTTTGACTGAATAACACGATAGTAAAAATGATTATTTCTGCCGCACGGCTAGAAAATACGTTTAAGTTGCCTCTGATTTTTGTCAGAAAATGTTGCAGCCGGATTTAGGTTCCGACCACACCCGAAGTTGAGCCGAAGAGGCCCGAACACTAGGATCGCCACCATCGCTACAAAACGTGTTCTAGAATACTGATTATGAAAACTTGTCCAATAGCCCATCCTGCCGTCCCATCCCTCCTTTCATGAGACCACCATTGCCCAAATTTAATGACAAAATGATGCAAAGAAGAAACTTAACATTAAAGATAACTAATCCTCTCTTCTGCATCTTGAAACTCTTTAACAGTGAAACGCTAACATTGAAACAAGAATACCAATAACAAACAGACAGTCAATTGTTGAAGGGTGTAAAACACAATGCCAAATTCAAATTCTTGCAAGTGGTGCTGTTGAACTTTTCAAGTGGAAGGAATCAAACTTATTTTCATTCGTGATGTTATTTGCTAATGATTGTTTACACCATTCAACAGCTTGACATGTTCATCAAACCCGATTGACTGGAGAAGTGAAAGTATTAGCTGAAAGATAAAGCAGATTTTTCCTGAATGACAACAGCCTGGATGTACAATTACAACAGTCAAATTGATGACAAACTTCAAGTTAAACCAATCACAATCTTGCAGGAAGATATAGGTTAAGTATACACCTTTAACACTGGCATTGGTCATGCTGCTCAAATTACATACTTTATCAGCTTTTTGGTATTATCTTTTACTGATACAGCAACTCTAAAAATGAGATGATGGCAAGTTCTGTGCGCGATGTCTGGCACAAAATAACTCTTGTGGGGGTACTGATGAGGCTATTCACGGCTTTATAAGCATCATTGATGGCTTGGAAGCCCGTTCAGACCCTGGCCAGGGTCAGGGAAAATAAACTATCCATCCAAAGGTCGTCCAAAATTACCAGACAATGCCTATTATTGAGCCATGTCACCTAGTAGGCCCTGGTGTTTTGGACCGTGAAGATCCACATTGTAATGTGTATATGATTTCTTTTCCTGAACTATGGCAGCCTTTTACAGGCAAATCTGGCAAAAAAAGTGCCTTAACATAGGCAAGTAAAATTACCAAACAAACAAAAGATATATCATTATGAGAAAGTTTATTTTCACAGAGGATATACAGAGAAATTTCTGAAGAATCAGCCGGATTGCCCAACAGTAGTAGTAGACATCTCAGTCACCTGGATCTTTTCGGAAGTGAAGCATCATGGCTCATGCTTTACTGTTTGAGCACATCCACACAAATCGATAGTATTCCTGGTCAATATCAATGACGATATGGTGGAACACATGACATACCTCCAGTCTCATAACATAACAATAACATAACACTCACTCAGTCACTCACTGTCGCTCTGACATTTCTGACGACTATTCTACCAGTAGCTTTATCAAAAGGCTCAAAATCATCTGGTCATTTGGCCACAAGTTGTAGAAATTATAGTCAGACTAAGCATATTCATCAACAGAACTCAAACAGGCTACCATCATGCCATTCTCACTTTTAACCACAATTTTTTTGAGACACGCTGTGCATTAAAATATTTTTACAATATCGCGTCGTGCACGCAATTGCCGCGAAAAACGGCTTGATTAACATCACGTGATCCAAAACGTCATAAATATTAATGAGATTTCTTCGAAAAATCACCAAATTAAGTGCCAAAAAAGAAATATTTAGGAAACCGGGTGCTCAAATGTTTTAAAAGATATGAATTCATTTAGGATTGGTCAACCACTTCGCAAAAAATCAATTTACCAAATATCGCCGCAAAGCTGGAAAATATCTTTGAGTGAGGTATGTTCAGCGAAGATTGCGAAAATATCATATTTCGAAAAATTGATCAAACTCGGTTGATTTTGCTTGGAATTTGATGAAATAAACACCAATTTTTTCTTTCAATAACTAACAATTTCGCCATCTTTGATCAATCGCTCTCCCCGAACAGTCGTGCATGCTACAGAGGTTTTAGTCTCTGCCACAAATATGGCGCGAATTAGTATCAAATTTTTACCGATAGGTGACAGTAGCAGCGCAACGCAGAGAGAAACGCTCTTTTGGCGCTGCGAACGGGGGCGCGGCCAACTGACTGCTTTGGCGCGTTCACACAGAGCTTGGTGATCAATTTTTGTTCGATTTCGGAATCAAATTGTGAAAAGAAGGTGTGTATTAAATGTATATGACGAATGAAAAAGACTGATGGTAGGCCTACTGCTGGCCGGTGGGCGTGTTTAGTATCGGCCTTTTGTGTACTGTTCCATTGGCCTACTGACATCTCACTTCTCATCGGTCACTTCATGGTCAGAGCAAATGATACTGCCCACCTCATTTAGTCATTAGGCCTACTACCCACGCGAGAACATAAACTCAATCACCCGGTGAAAGGCCACTGACTAGGCCAGTGCATGATCTGAGTGATAATGACAAACCATTTGGGCCTAGCTACTTTGTGTTGAATACAATTAATGAATTAGTTTATTTTGTCTTTTTATAGAAGAAAATGCCTCACCCGCCAAAAAGAAAAAAGAGCCTGTCAAGGCACACGCCAGGGAGTAAACGAATGAAGCAGACTCGAACAGGAGACAAGACCACTAATGAATATTCATAGGTTGGAGGGTCCAGGCCTATCTATTAGACGAGTGCATGTTTTTTACTCTCAAGTACATATTTGGACTTGGAGAGGTATTGAAAAAATATTTGCTGTGGCAAGTCTACAGATATAAATAAATTGTTTGGTAAAAAAAATAATTTTGAATTTTGACAACCTGGCCATAGGGGGGGTGGTTCAAATTTGGAGTGAAAATGGCCGAAATGGGTAGTAAAAATGTCCACTTGTGTCAAACTTGTCAATTAAAAAAAAAATTTCCGTGGTCAATCACCAATTTCCATCGCACCAGTTACTCGCAAGACTAACCCGTATATCATATCCGAATTTCAGTTTCACTACTTGACGCATTCTTTGATGGCGGGCATTTGAAATAACTGGAAATGGCTTGGAAAATCAATTGTGGTCTTGTCTCTATTTAGAGGGTTTTGGGTTACAGGTCAAAAATAGTAAATGAGCTCTGAAATCCACAAAAACCGTTTGAATTGGCTGAAATGTGTTGAGGATGTGTGGACATATCATGGAAATTGGAAAATGTGGAAAAAAAGAAAATTCTCAAATTTAACCCCCCTGTCCTACAGGGCTTTTAAGTGAAAATGCCAAAAATTGAAATTTTCAAATAATTTCAAATGATTTCAAATTTTTCTACTTTTTTGGGCTAGATATGTTTCATAACAATCATCAATTGTGAATAGTAATGATAGTGTTGATTGTTTTGCATGTTATTTTCATTTTGGGAGGTGTCGGGCACAGAGCACGCTAGGTGGCAGGGTACCAAGCTTTCACTAATTTTTTTATTTCAGCAGGTGAATTCAAGAGAAAAGTATCTGAATTACGAGCGAGAATATTAGCAAAGACTAAAAGTAATGGTTTTTGTTTGAATTGGGAGGGGGCTAAACAAAAAAAGAGGGGGGTAACATACGGGTTTGTTAAAGTAAGTTTTTTGGATAAGCCGGGTCACAATGACGGCACATCGTGCGATGTTTTTGTGTGACCATGATGAATTGAAATTCAAAACTGGCGCAGGTTATCGGTTATCATATAAGTCATCTTTGTCATAATCCTCTGTGCGTGAAAGTCGAGCACTTGACAATAGAAAGAGGAAGGGTCAATCAAAGTAGAAAAAGGTGCAATGCCAAGAAAGTCTGTGCAGGCCATGGCAACCGCCCTAAATGCATTTTTCCTGGTAAGCTATATGTTGAAGTTGAAAGAAAATATCATTATATTGAATTAAGGAATGGAACCCGAGGCGGAGGACCTTGGTTGAGTTACCAAGACACTCTCGGAGCTAAAATACAGTCCAAACCCGAGCCGATAGGCGAGGGTTTGGACGAAATTTTAGCTCCACCCGAGAGTGTCTTGGTAACTCAACCAAGGTCCGAAGCCGAGGGTTCAATTTCTATTCTAAAATACCTCAAACTTAAAAAGATAGGGCACGAAATAACTTGAATATGTGCGAATTTGGCAAATTCCATCCATCGCCTGCCCGGAGCGCCGGTAGCGCCGTTGTTTACATTATGTTACGGCAGCGCGTATAGGAAGTCCGGATCGGCTCGCTCAAGTGATGCTAAAATCCGCGCAAATGGGCTGTTTGGAGCGTTTTTCTCAGCAAATATGTGTAGTGCTCATTAAAAAACTTAGGGTGGTTGATGCTTCCTTGGCTGATTTGTGTTTGAAGCAGTGTTTTGAGAGCCTCAAACTTCTGAAGTGAGCTGTGTGCATGGTTTCCACATTTTAGTGCAACCCGAGGGAACTTTGGTAGAGCATCTTGGTTGCGTGTCCAAAACACTCCACTCTCAGAACGAGGCTTATGCATTTTCCATTTAAAAGTTGACTTTACGGTACCAAGGTATTTTAGAATTGACATTTGAAAGTTTTCTTACCGCGATGGCAACCTCTTGGATGTCTTGGTGGCTGGTTGGATCTTGAAGGATCGCCGAAAGTAGGAGTGGTCGTAGTTTCTGCTGTTTGGGTCGAGACATTTCCACTCTGGTACAGGCGGTCTGTCTCGTCGTGCAACAGCCTTCTTGACAGCCTTCCTTCGCAAGTCCGGCATTGTTATCATCACATGTTTCTTGTAGTCACCACCCCTGGATTTGTTTTTCTTTTTCGTGAAGTAATCTGTTGCCCTGATGTTTTTCAAAACACCAGCTAACTTCTGGTGTCTAGCACTCCGTTGGTACCTGACTGTGTACTGCCTGTTCATTGCAATTCTGTCCAGCGCTTTCATTGGGCGGCAACAAGTATCGACTTCGATGTTGAACCACTTTAGTTTCCGTCGCCCGCTCTCGGCTATGTTATGGTTCATTCTGTGGGCTGCTGAATGGATACGAGGGGTTGAGTTCCTGCTCCTGGTCACAATCTTAGGATCGCTGGCCGACATACCTCGATTCTTGGACTCAACCCCCTGGGTTGTCACGCCAAGACTCAGCTGTCGCAACGCTCCTTTACTAAGGCATACCTCCAAAACGAGATGTACCAAGTTCTTGTCAATCACTGTCATTTTAAACTTGGGAATCTCACCATAAGATGACCATCGCGTGTTGATTTGTGCCACCAAGAACCAGTTGTACCTGAGCACAGTGAGAATTCGTTCTGTGGACAACCAGTGCAGTCACCACCATAACAGTTCACAACACAGGCAACAGTGTCATACAGGTATCCCATGATCCTGTCGAGATCACCGTTGCAGCGCTTGAATAGAGATTGCAAAATCTTGGATGACCTTACCCTAAGATCATTCAGAAACGTTGTTTTTAACAGTGTTCTCTCCTCGGCAGTACGTCCCGGGAACATACCTTTACTGAATTCAGCTCTATGTCCTGCACGCGTCTGGGCTTGATGCAAATGTATAGAGTCAAGTTGATGCTTCACCGTGAATAAGCCGCCGAAGAGCTTTTTTGTTGCATCAGTTAACCCTTTGAATGAACTGGAATCACCATCTGTAGTCAAATGTTCTACATGTAGGCCCTGTTTCTCAAAAGTCTCGGCAAATGCAACCCCAAGATCATATTCTCTGAATGCATCTGCTTCAGGAAAGTTAGCCGTGCACTTCGAGTGTCGTTCGTCAACGTTTGTGCCAGTGGCACCACATTTAACTTCAAAACCTTTCGCCCGCATTGCAGCCCCTATCCAGCAGTTTTGTTTTAACCTCAATGTCAATGATTTTGTGTTCATCTGTCACATTTTCAACACATAATCCAGTCATTGTGCTCGCACAACGGCCCATCTTGTTCCTCGAAGTGAGGTGTAAACTATTATAGCGTCTATCAGCTTGGACATTGATTCCTGTGTCGTCCTGATTTCTTAGGCGCAGTATCCTTTTCAAGTTCTCGCGTATGTCTGCCATATCGGCCACATTCATTTTAACTGTTTCATCACCAACCTTATTTGCCTGCTTTTGCATGATACTCCTACAGGGGGGCGGGATTCCCATCATGCTCAGTATGTAACTCATACTCTCGTTGCCAATCATTGTGTCCTGCAACGCAATCTGTAATGCAACATTTGGAAGAGCGGCTTTTCGTCCGCGCTTGCCAGTGTCTATGTCCTCAAAAAGTTTATACAATTTCGAATCAAAACCACAGTTTTTACACACCACAGTGACTGAACAACACACCCCCTGCTTACGTACCTCTCCATATTTGAATATTGGCTGACAGTTCACGTGATATTCGCTATGGGCCCTGTTAACGTCGTTGAGCACATCCATCAGTTTGGTTGTCTGAACAACGAAACTCTCGTGATCATGCTCCATGGTCTCATCTGTCTGGTATCTCCATCTCATCATCAGTGTCTTCTTTCATGTTCAGCCGTAGTAAGTTGACATTCTTGGCTTTGTAAACATCAATACTAAAACACCAGATTCCTGTTAGAGCCCACAGGGACAAACGCAAGAGGAACTAGTATTGGGCAATTCGCCTAACAGCAAATTGCAGACCATATCCCTGGTGAAAGTATTTTGTTATGTTGAGAAATTAGGTTTGCACCAGGATATAACCAGATAAATCAGAGGCAAATAACCCTGAATAACCAGCTGAATTAGGTTGTGACAGTAGGTGCATCATAAATACTAGAATTAGCGATGGTTCTGGGACTGCAACAACTCAGCATATGGATGGTCAGAATCCAGCAGACAACAAGCAAATGTAATCTGAATCTCAACATCTTTCGTATCTTTTGATGAGTTTTCTGGTAGAGTGAGGGAAACCAGTTGGCCATCTGATATGGCTGGTGGGGATGAAAGCTCCCAATGTTGGGACGACCAATAAATGAGAGTTGAACATTGAATTCCTTTGAAGTGTAGGTTGTGACGAGTCAGGCCAGTTTGTGCATGATTACAACATAGGGGTAACTAGTTGCAACAATCCTTTTTTAGTGTAGATTGTGAGGGAATAGTCTTGATCTTTCAATTAATTCCTTTGGTAAGGTGCAACAAACCAGTCCAGTAGATATATACATGGTCATAGCATACGGCATCGAGACAACCAGTATGCAAGGTTACGGCCAGGCCCAAGGGGTATGACCGATCAGCACTAAGAGTAAAAACGTAACATGCAATAATATCTTTTTAAACTAACTGCCACAGTAGGTTTATTTATTCAGTCTTTTTGAAGTAAAAGTATTACAGTGAAAAAGAACGAAATACGGCTGGAATATTATACTGGTTTGTCTTCGGACGGCAAATTCAGCACTGCACCGATGTCAAGGTTAAGACGGTTATACGACTTTGCCTCATCAGCTCCTCGTGGTCAAGGCTCCTATATCCGTGACTGATGCGGTCGCAGAACAGAACAGATGCTGATCATCCCCGTCAGGCTGTAAAACAGAGCGAGGAAATATTTTAACTTCACCAGAAGTTTTATCATTCATTATTCAGACCAACAGACACTGACTACCTGCTAATAGTCTATGAATTTCATTGTCATAATTCAGAACAAACACTCATCACCTTTGCTGACAATATTTTCAGAAGGTGTGTATACATTCGTGTGTCCATTTACACTGCACGTGTATACGTGCTTTACTGTACATTTCTACAGGAGTGAGCAGGATGTACAGAAAAACGATCTCCAAAACTGTTGCTTTCAGCACTCGCGACACGTTAAGCGAGGTTTCAGCAATTATTTTCAGTGAAGGTATATCTCATGTGTAGAGTCTGGGTGATTTTGAGACATTCTTAGGTGTTTAAGGCGCACAGTTTGATGAAACTTGCCCGAATTCGTAATTTTTTTGATGAATGTATATCCGCCATTGCGGGGATCTGGAAACTTTTGGATGACAAGTTTGCCTCAAAAGATGGACGTGCTCCCTATAATCACCCAAACTAACAGCGAATATATATTTTTAAGATCCTTTTCTTGACCTCTGATGAGTTAATTTTGTCTGATGCAGTGTTTCAACACAAATTTGAGGGCGATTACAATCACGAAAAATTAACACTCACCCAGTCTAGAATGCGTAGACGAAATGTCTGTTGGCTCTTCCATGTAGCGGGTATCCTCCCACCTGTTCAGGTCGGGACAGATCAACGTTGAGCAACTTGCCTAATCGGTAAAAACGCGGGAGGCAGTGCTATTTTCATCAAAAATCACCCGAAAACTAAAAAAGTAAGCAACGGCTGCAAAAATAAAGTACACGTTGTTCGTTAGCAGGTTATGAAACGTAACCTAACCAAATTTCAGGTCGTTCCGTGCGGCAGTTTCGGAGATACGTGTCGAAAACCACATCCCTCGGGTCCTGGCGATCGGCTCAGTAAAAACAATAGACCATATCCACGGAGTTGTGGATATGGTCTAACTACGTGCTTCTTGTGACTCCACATGCGAAGTGATCTTTATTACAACATTATTATAAGGGTGAACATATAAACCACGTGACTCCGTAAATGCATGTCATATTTCACTACAGTGAATTTGTCTACGGTGGCCTGTAAACCTAGTTTACACATCCTCCGCCCCGGCCAACTGCGCTGCAATTTTGCTTCTCGTCGCTGCCACCGAAGGGCGCTTGCTACATCTTAGCTCAGGTTCCCCGGGATCATCACATGACTTTAATTCACTTAACACAGTTTGTCTAACAGATTCTGATCTGACTTCTAACGGATACAACTTCGAAATTGCTCTGCTAGTAAAACAATTCCCACTTTTTACTTTGGCTGCTCTGACTCTACTGTCAGAGCCGAACAATAGCTCAGTTACAAGGCCTAGTTTCCAACGTGTACGGGGTATATTGTCCTCATGAACCTGTACTACGTCACCTACACTAATGATATCATCACTTGGACAATGTTTACGCACTTAGTAAGCGTGTCTCTCACGTAAGCAGTATAGGTATTCATTCTTGAACCTTGTCACAAAATGAGTGTGCAATTGAGCGCGCCTACGTTCTGCCCTCGTAATGAAGTCAGCAGTCCCAACTTGTGACTAATCAGGGTCAGTTTCATCAAACAACTCATGTGGCAACTCATCAGTCTCTTAGCCAAACAATAGCATTGACGGTGTCAGAGGTTTGGGATCTTCTATTGATCCACTTGCATACGTCAATGGCCTATTGTTTAGGACGGACTGAACCTCTTTGATCAATGTGTACATTTCTTCAAAACTAATCAATGCCCGGCCTAACACTTTCCTAAGTACTGACTTCATTACGCCTATGAGACGTTCCCAAGAACCTCCCCACCAGGGGGACTGTACCGGTATGAAATCAAATCTAATGCGCTTTGCAATAAAATGCTCTTGCACTTCTGAACTCGCCACACGCCTTAGTAACTTTTCGATTTCACTACTTCCCGACTTGAAATTGGTTGCGTTGTCGGAGAAACACCTATCTGGAACAACATAAGTGCCACAATGCCTTCTGAATGCTTTGATGAACGAATCGGCGCTCAAATCATTGACCAGTTCAAGGGTTACACCTCTAGTGCCTAAACATGTAAATAAACACACGTAAACTTTGAACACATGTCCATCGCGATCTTTCACTAGAAGATGTCCCGTGAAGTCCATACCAATGTTACTAAACGCTTTGGTCGCATCAATACGGTATTCGGGTAGATCAGGGCTCTGTGGTAACCGGTACGCAGTGCCGGTAACACGTTTACAGATTACACATGATTTCAACACTGACCTAACCTCTGCCCGCGTTGCAGTAATCCAATACCGTTTTCGCACAGCAACTACGGTTGAACCTAATCCAGCATGAAGAACGCGCGCATGCGCTCTTTTGATCACAAGTCTAGTAAAGTGGCATTTCCGAGGTAACAACACAGGTTTACGCGCATTACTGTCTAGTGACACAGTATTACCTAATCTCCCCGCGCCACGAAGAACACCTTTTGTGTCTAACACAACATTCAACTGTTGCACAATACGCGGAATACGTCCGCTTGGTTTGTCCTGATTTAAGTAATCCAAGGCCTCAGAAAAATATGAAGATTGAACTGCTTTCACCCAAAGAGTTTCGGCCTGTTCCATTTCTCCTACGGTTATGTGTTGTGTCTCCCGGCTAATGCGTGCGAATCTCAGAACGTAGACAGTAACATGTAATAGTTGCTCGAGATTATTGAATCTACTGATGTCGATCACTTTACTTATATCCATTGTGATGTGAGGTGGGTCAGACGTGTCAATTTCAATAGCAGCGGCAAACAATTTTTCTGAATTAAATCCAGACTTCCACAGGTCCCATTGTTCCTGTGTCGCAAGCCAATCTGGACCCGAGTTCCATAGACTAGAAGCTATCAAATGCTTAACGTCACAACCGCGTGATATCAAATCCGCAGGATTATCGCCACTTGCGACATGTCGCCAATCACTGACGTCACTCAACTTACGAATTGTATTAACTTTCATGGCAATCGTACGTTTCAATGTCTTATCAGAGTTTACCCAATGCAGCACTATTTCTGAGTCTGACCAGAAATGCACCGCCACCTGCTGGTAACAAGGTTCCAACACCGCCATCAAATTACGAGTATACTTCGCACCAAACGGCCGTTAGACAACAATGTGCCTTAACAATTTATTTGATCACATGACTCCTGTGGAATCTCCGATCTGATTGGTTGATCTGCAAATATGACGCCTTCGTGGTAATTTGCATGATTTATGAAGTAATTTCCCTTGACCAACTTTGAACGCGTCGATTATGATAATAAAAGGGAGGGACCCAAATCGGAAGTGAATAATAATTAGGTCATGTGCCAGGAATGGTTACTGCGTAATCAGTTTTTGGGTACTTCGTCAACTGGCGGAGAAATTTGCTGATGCGCCAAATCCCGTGCGAGTTTCTTCGATATTTCGCCGGAAAATCAGTTTAAAACAGGTAAGATCGGTTCATATGCCAAGAATTCGTACATGGTTACGAAGAACCCATATCGAGATACTCTTATGAACCAAGAATAGAAACTAGCAAGGCTTTATAAACGTAAACAGAATGATGAAAAGGGAAAATTATATGGTAATTTCTCATCTTGGTGGTGTATGCTACAATGTGGAACCAACTACACGGCTCGTCGATGGTGTAGCAGGAGATTTGCTTGACCAACTTTGAAAATCGCGAGCCCGGGTCTCCTGGTCGTATTCCTTATTATATACCAAGCCACTTTGGTTACTCAACCCGCCGTTGGCGCGGTGGTCGGCAGGCTATTCATAGTAACAAGACCGAGGGATTTCTCCACAAGTAAAAATTACCTAGCTAACGGCCGTGACCAAGTACCATTGCGCTTAATTCCAACTGAGGAATGGTCATCTTCGACTTTGGGCCAACAATCTTGCCCTTGGAGCCAAGTAATGTGACAGTTGACCCCTGTTTTATGAAAGCTACAGTCCCAATAGCTGCAGGTGTCGCATCCGAAAAGCTATGTATTTGCACTGGTAGATATTTGTCCATGCCGTAATAACGAGGTTGTTCAATCTCATGAACCTGTTCTAAGTCTCTCAAGATCGGAAACCACACTTTAGTTTCCTTGATCGGTAAAGCAGTGTCCCAATCATACTTCTGACGGGTAGTTGATAAAGTATGGAATTAGTGAAACCTTGGAAACACTGATAAACCTTGTAATATTCAATGTAAACCATGGAATCACTGTGCAAATAGCGCGGGAAATCGGGTGCGTTCCTTCCACGATTTATACCCTCCCAACTGACAGTCTCGTCCCAGCTAACTTTATTGATAAGCCCCCCTTTAGGAGGGGCTCTTAAGATACACGTGTGTGTGGGAGTATATACTGATTTGATGAGAAATAAAGAGAGTAAATATTGTATATCCTACAAAAAATTTTTTTTGGTATTTTTCTGAATTAACTCCGTTGAGTTTACCGATTTCTCCGCGATCTTCCGGTGGTGGTTGCTATCCCATTGGTTGAAATTAATTTAAATCTTCATGGGAATTCGCTACATCATATGCCTAAGAAATTGGCCAATTATATTAATATTTTTATTAAGAGAAATATCCGTCCTAAATAATGACAGAAAAGGGTGGTTTATTTCAATTTTGTGTCGACATGGTCGAGGTCACGTGACATAAAAACAAAACAATCGCACACACCCGTCCAAAAAAGGCACTTTAAGAAAAACAAATACGTTTTTCCTGCTTAAAACCACACTGACGACTAAGTTATTTTAGTCTACTACCCAAATCTGAAGTATCAAAATGAATTACAAACTAGAACTAGCTCTATTTAGCAAAAGTTGCGTGAAAAATTCGGGTGAGCGACATTCTGAACCCTAGCGGCCAATAATTAAACTACTTTCAGCCGTCTGCTCCGGTCTCGTTAGGGAGTTTTTCCCAAATGTACGCGATGATGACGTGCCCCATTAACAGGACGTGACATCTATTTTAAAATGCGTTTCCAAAGTGAATGCATGAGGACAATCCATTTAAGTGTCGTATATCACTGGAAACGCCCGATTCCCGTGAATAAGGACAATCACAATGTATTACATTACCAAAACAAAAATGTGTCGGAAGGAACTATATGGATGGTCCCATCGCACCCCCCCCCCCCCCCCCCCCTCCAGCAGTATGACACAGAAGGGCTAGTTGACTGTCCACCGGGGGAGCTTCCCCCCAACGCACTGGTAAAAACCTATGTCGACGGAGGGGGGTTTGGGGGGTGTCCCCCCATTGTAACAGCTGTAGTTGTTAGAGTGTTTCTACGGACGCTGCCCCGCCATGTTTTGTCATTTCACTTGCTGTAAGCAGTTCCGGTGCGCGCACTGCCTGTCGGGTAGGCGGGCCGGGACTTTGAAATTAATATTATTACTTTGTTCTGGTTGAGTGAATATTTGGGCGTTATCCCAGTCGACCATATTTCGTGGAGTTGAGGAGACGTTTTTACTGCACTGCCGTGTTCGTTTGGTGTTGTCCTGTTTTTGTGCAGTCCTGTTTTGTGAGCGTGATGTGGATTTTATTCTAAAGGATTTTTTTAATGGGTCGCTACAGGTGCCTTGCGGCACTGTAGTCTTCTTGAAGGACCGCGATAGGCCTATTCTGTCCAAAGGCCTCACCTTTGTAAGTAGTTTTTATGGTTGGTTTAATTTAGAACTTCAAGCACATCGTTGACGTTACGTATTTATAAAACCCAAAAAATAGTTACAGAGAGAATAGATTTATGTTTCGAAACGTGATATAGTTTTATGTGTGTGATGTATTACCCTCCGTTATTAGAGGGCTGTGTTAGATTGTTGTTGACATAGAGGAGGGGGTTAGAATCATAGGCCAAGAATTGATTGGAACGTGCTATCTAGGATACCGACACTGTGTCTATTCGTGAGAGTAGTATCACCCTGGCTTTATCGAGGTTTGCTGCAACATATAGTCGATAGATGGCGTCCGTGATGTCTGGATCGCTGCGTGTATATAGATGAGTACTGTTAAGAGTCTCGCTTTTAGGACGTCCTCTTATTTATAGATGAGAATAGTCTCGCCCTTTTTACGTCCGTTCCGTTGTTGCAGAATATATTTCCAGAACTACTCTTTGACACTAATAGTATCACTTTGCCAGCATTGACTTCGTCATCGTTTCGTTTGGTCTAGTGATAGGCTAACCCTCTGTAATTATGCAACAACCCGTTATATATATATCAATTATGTGTGTGAAGCACTACGTGCTGCTTATATTGGCTTAACGCCACAATTTACCGAACTCGACACTGATCTTAAAAATCTTGCCCTCTGGGCGTATAATCCAGAGTGTTACCAATCAGAGGATATAGTGCTGCTCCACGCCTGATGTCGTGACTTGTGTACGTTGAAGCCGTCTTGCCGAGGGGACTTCCGTGTTCGATCGTCACTACTTGACTACTGGGGTTGGAAACGGGTGTCGTCTGGCGAGGTCCAATAGCAGCAGATCGACTTCCGATTCGGTGAGTAAAAACCTAATTATCTCACCTTTCGTCATCGTAAAAACATGGTCTCTCCGACCGGATTAATTGTATTACCAGAAGCAAGATTGTTTGAGTGAATCGGGAGAGATCGTATATTATTCTTCACCGTCGTATTTTAGAATTCGTTTGTCTTACTGTAAAGATTTGTTTGTTCGTCGTAAATCGTTTAGAGAGTCCTAGGTTGTAATGGCCAATGTTAGACGTTCCGCGCGTACCAGGCGACCCCCACCATATCTCAAGAGTTTTGTGACGGGACCTCTGCGTGGATCACAGGCCCATCCTGGTCAAGCCGACCGGTCCGTCAGCTGGTTCCAGAGTTTAGAGGAGGAGGCTGCCGTTGATGAAGAGGGTGAGGTTTTAGTCCAAGCTAGCAGCAAGGATGATGTGGAGGCCTGGCTCGAGGGGGAGTCTCTTGCCTTGATGGAGGAGATCGAGAGCGAACGGAGAAAGGTTGACGCTCTGCTGAGGTCACGGGGGAGCCGCACCGGCATGCTGAGGATGGTCGACAGAATGCGGGCCAGTTTCGAGGAGTTACGAAGAGTCATCGATCGCCTAGTGATCTCGTACACCAGTGTCGATAAGATGAGAGAGTTAGTTCAGGCTGGGAGGTGTATAAAGATCAAGATCCAGGACACGGAGGACGAGGTGGATGCCCAACTCACCGAACGGGAGGAAGAGGCGCAGTCGATGGGCCAAGCGGTAGATAAGCCGGATGAGAATTTGCCTGAGGCTTGTGACGGCAACCATGATGAAGAGGAGGATGCCGGTAGTGAGTTGAGCCATGAGAGTCAGCAGTCTCAGCGTTCGTTGAAGTCTCAATCTGCACAGATCAAGGCCGAGGTTGCCTCAATGAGAGTAGGGCAAGAAAAGAGAAGATATGTGGCGGAACTGGCTGTTAAGGAGGCTCAACACAAGATGGCAATCGCCGAGGCCGAGGATGAGGCGGCTCGAGCTAGGCTAGAGGCCAAGTTGTGGTCCGAGGACCCGGCGCGACACGTGAGGTTACCCATGACAGTTATAACGAGCAGGTCACCAGCTGAGATGAAGACGCCGCCACAGCCTGAGCAAGAAGTACCGGATGAGAGTCGTGAGGATCCGTTAGGGAGATTGGTGCATTCGATTACTTCTTCCCATCTGCCTAAACCTGCGCACAGCTCTACTCCGGCCCGGGCGGTTGGTGGCCAGAACTCTACTGGATCCAGAGAGGTTGGAAAGTTCTTCCAAGGTATCGCTAAGCCTCACCTACCGAAGTTTGATGGTAATCGAGATCTTTACGAGGATTGGCGGGCACAGTTTGAAGTTTTCGTGGAGCAGGCTGAAGTCCCGATCAGATTTAAAATGATCATGCTTAAGAACGCCCTGATAGGACGCGCCGGCAAGCTGGTCGAGAATCTCGGTTTTACCGAAGCCCAGTACTCTATGGCCCTCTTTAAGTTGGATCAGCGCTATGGCGGAGAGTCAAGGATCTTGAAGAAATACATCGACCAGTTGATGGCACTCAACGAGGTCAGCGAACAGGATTTGAAGGGATTGGAGGATCTGGCGAACCATTTATGCGATGTAGTGTCGAAGTTAGCAGATACAGACCATGCCCAGGAGTTAGTTGGACAGAACACGTTGTATGCTCTCGTGAGGCGGAAGGTGCCCGTTTCCCTGTTGGTAAAATACGCAGAGTCGAACACTTCGACGAGGATAGATGGGTTGGCAGTATTCGCCAAATGGTTCAACCATCATGTATGTTTGATGATTGAAATGACTGACTTGAGGGAGTCACGCCGCAAGGGACCAAGCCAGACTAGTGCTAACAAGTTGGTGAAACGACCAGACAAGAGCACAGCCTATGCTTCGACAGCGACCGCTTACTCCAGGACGACGTCTAAACCAGCTGACGCAGAAAACCAGTATTCCTGCCCATTGTGTAAGGCCGCACATCACATCGTCAAGTGTGACAGATGGACACCTACTACTACTAGCCAACGTTGGGACATTGCTAAGGAGAAGGCCCTGTGCTATAGATGCCTGTGTAGCAACCATATGGGCAAGGATTGCCAGAAAGGATCCCGCAAGTGTGGGATTGACGGCTGTCAGAAGAACCATCATCGTCACTTGCACAGAAGGAAGCCGAAGACAGATGTGTCGGTCGAGCCTAAAGACCATGTCAACAACATGTTTGGAGTCGCCAAGGATGGAAGAGTTTATCCAAGCAAGGTCGCCCTACGAGTCATCCCAGTTTATGTAGTTGGGAGTCGAGGACAACGTCAACGAATGAACGCGCTGTTGGATGATGGCTCTGATTCAACATATATAACCAGATCTGCAGCAGAAGCCTTAAACACCCCTGTGCAGGAACAGGCCTTGAGTGTATCTACTTTAACTGACCCTAAGAAATCCCTACGTAGTGGCCTGGCGGTGATGACGATTGAAAGCTTGAGCGGCGAGATAACGGCCAAGGTGGGAGCGCGAGTTCTTGACAGGTTGTGTGAGAATCTACCGCCGCAAAATTGGCAGCATCTACGAGATCGATGGTCTCATTTGAAGGGAATCGAGTTCCCAAGAGTAGATGGGTGCAAGACCGTCGATATTTTAATTGGTGCTGATCACCCGGAATTGACGTTAGCATTGGAGGAGCGACCGGGCCAACTGGGAGAGCCGGTGGCAAGGCTGACACCTCTGGGATGGACATGCACAGGGTCCATTGAGGTGGTCACTCCTTTGACCAGCAATTCTGTTACGACTGCAAAGACTTATTCAACAATTACGGATCGGCAGTTGGACGAGAGCCTCCGATCATTGTGGAACATGGATGTGTTCACAACTACATCAGAGACCAACTTCACTCCAGAAGAGCGGGCGATCATCAAGAGGACTGAGGCCTCCAAGGTGTACACAGACAATCGCTATGAAGTTTCGATTCCGTGGGTTGGCGACACCCCTGACTTACCAAACAACTTTCAGGAAGCTCGGCGCCGCCTGTTGTCTATAGAGCGTACTATAGAACAAGAACGAATCCTAGAGTCCGCAACCAATCAGGGCATCAAGTGGAGGTTTAACCCGCCATACGGGTCACACCATGGTGGTGTGTTCGAATCACTTATTAAGTCTGCCAAGCGGTCACTTTACGCAATTTTTGGTGAAGCCCACCTTACTGATGAGGAACTACTGACGGCGATCGTGGAGGTGGAAGGGCTCTTAAACTCTCGCCCCCTGGCATACTGCAGTTCCGACCCATGTGATGAGGAGGTGTTAACACCAAACCATTTTCTGGTTGGGCAGTGTGGCGGTCCTCTAGCGCCTCAACGAATAGAGGAACTGCCGTTCAACCCGAGGAATCGTTGGCGAGTCGTTCAAAGTTTGCTGGGCAAATTTTGGACACGATGGTCCAAGGAGTACCTTTCCATCCAGCAGCCAAGAGGGAAATGGGTGACTCCTCAACCGGACTTGAGCATTGGAGATGTTGTTGTCATGCAGGAACCTAGCAAGATACGTGGCAGTTGGCCATTGGCACGTGTAGTCGAGGTTTTTCCCAGCAGTGATAGTCATACACGAACAGTGAAGGTCCTTTCGAGAGGAAAGGAGTATATCAGACCGATCACGAGATTAGTTCCGTTGGTCGTTTCAAGAGATAATTTGGAAGTGACCCGGAAAGACTAGTTCCGGTCACAGAGGGGGGTGTTTCTACGGACGCTGCCCCGCCATGTTTTGTCATTTCACTTGCTGTAAGCAGTTCCGGTGCGCGCACTGCCTGTCGGGTAGGCGGGCCGGGACTTTGAAATTAATATTATTACTTTGTTCTGGTTGAGTGAATATTTGGGCGTTATCCCAGTCGACCATATTTCGTGGAGTTGAGGAGACGTTTTTACTGCACTGCCGTGTTCGTTTGGTGTTGTCCTGTTTTTGTGCAGTCCTGTTTTGTGAGCGTGATGTGGATTTTATTCTAAAGGATTTTTTTAATGGGTCGCTACAGGTGCCTTGCGGCACTGTAGTCTTCTTGAAGGACCGCGATAGGCCTATTCTGTCCAAAGGCCTCACCTTTGTAAGTAGTTTTTATGGTTGGTTTAATTTAGAACTTCAAGCACATCGTTGACGTTACGTATTTATAAAACCCAAAAAATAGTTACAGAGAGAATAGATTTATGTTTCGAAACGTGATATAGTTTTATGTGTGTGATGTATTACCCTCCGTTATTAGAGGGCTGTGTTAGATTGTTGTTGACATAGAGGAGGGGGTTAGAATCATAGGCCAAGAATTGATTGGAACGTGCTATCTAGGATACCGACACTGTGTCTATTCGTGAGAGTAGTATCACCCTGGCTTTATCGAGGTTTGCTGCAAAATATAGTCGATAGATGGCGTCCGTGATGTCTGGATCGCTGCGTGTATATAGATGAGTACTGTTAAGAGTCTCGCTTTTAGGACGTCCTCTTATTTATAGATGAGAATAGTCTCGCCCTTTTTACGTCCGTTCCGTTGTTGCAGAATATATTTCCAGAACTACTCTTTGACACTAATAGTATCACTTTGCCAGCATTGACTTCGTCATCGTTTCGTTTGGTCTAGTGATAGGCTAACCCTCTGTAATTATGCAACAACCCGTTATATATATATCAATTATGTGTGTGAAGCACTACGTGCTGCTTATATTGGCTTAACGCCACAATTTACCGAACTCGACACTGATCTTAAAAATCTTGCCCTCTGGGCGTATAATCCAGAGTGTTACCAATCAGAGGATATAGTGCTGCTCCACGCCTGATGTCGTGACTTGTGTACGTTGAAGCCGTCTTGCCGAGGGGCCTTCCGTGTTCGATCGTCACTACTTGACTACTGGGGTTGGAAACGGGTGTCGTCTGGCGAGGTCCAATAGCAGCAGATCGACTTCCGATTCGGTGAGTAAAAACCTAATTATCTCACCTTTCGTCACCGTAAAAACATAGAGCTTGCACTTAACATATGCTCGTAGGGGGGTTCGGGGGAGCTCCCCCGACCTAAAGGGGGGCTCACTAAGTCCTTGACTTTACATATTAAGACCCCCTTTAGGAGGGGCTCTTAAGATACACGTGTGTACGGGAGTACATAATGTAAATGAAGTGAAATAAAGAGAGTAAATATTGTATATCCAACAAACAATTTTTTTTGGTTTTTCAAAATGGCGCTGAATAAATAAATCAGACCAGTTGTAGCGCTGAATTATAAATCAGACCAGTTGTAACAGGTTACGAGAACATCTAATTTAAATCTTCATGGGAATTCGCTACATATGCCTAAGAAATTGGCCAATTATATTAATATTTTTATTAGAGAAATATCCGTCCTAAATAATGACAGAAAAGGGTGGTTTATTTCAATTTTGTGTCGACACATGGTCGAGGTCACGTGACATAAACAAAACAATCGCACACACCCGTCCAAAAAAGGCACTTTAAGAAAAACAAATACGTTTTCCCTGCTTAAAACCACACTGACGACTAAGTTATATTGGTCTACTGCCCAAATCTGAAGTATCAAAATGAATCACAAACTAGAACTAGCTCTATTTAGCTATAGTTGCGTGAAAAATTCGGGTGAGCGGCGTACATTCTGCACCCTAGCGGCCAATAATTAAACTACTTTCAGCTGTCTGCTCCGGTCTCGTTAGGGAGTTTTTCCCAAATGTACGCGATGGTGACGTGCCCCATTAACAGGACGTAACGTCTATTTTAAAATGCGTTTCCAAAGTGAATGCATGAGGACAATCCATTTAAGTGTCGTATATCACTGGAAACGCCCGATTCCCGTGAATAAGGACAATCACAATGTATTACATTACCAAAACAAAAATGTGTCGGAAGGAACTATATGGATGGTCCCATCGCACCCCCCCCCCCTCCAGCAGTATGACACAGAAGGGCTAGTTGACTGTCCACCCGGGGGGGTTTGGGGGGAGCTTCCCCCCAACGCACTGGTAAAAACCTATGTCGACGGAGGGGGGTTTGGGGGGTGTCCCCCCATTGTAACAGCTGTAGTTGTTAGAGCTTGCACTTAACATATGCTCGTAGGGGGGTTCGGGGGAGCTCCCCCGACCTAAAGGGGGGCTCACTAAGTCCTTGACTTTACATATTAAGCCCCCTCTTAGGAGGGGCTCTTAAGATACACGTGTGTGCGGGAGTATATAATGTAAATGAAGTGAAATAAAGAGAGTAATTATTGTATATCCAACAAACAATTTTTTTTGGTTTTTCAAAATGGCGCTGAATAAATAAATCAGACCAGTTGTAGCGCTGAATTATAAATCAGACCAGTTGTAACAGGTTACGAGAACATCTAATTTAAATCTTCATGGGAATTCGCTACATATGCCTAAGAAATTGGCCAATTATATTGATATTTTTATTAGAGAAATATCCGTCATAAATAATGACAGAAAAGGTGGTTTTATATCAATTTTGTGTCGACATGGTCGAGGTCACGTGACATAAACAAAACAATCGCACACATCCGTCCAAAAAAGGCACTTTAAGAAAAACAAATACGTTTTCCCTGCTTAAAACCACACTGACGACTAAGTTATATTGGTCTACTGCCCAAATCTGAAGTATCAAATTGAATCACAAACTAGAACTAGCTCTATTCAGCTATAGTTGCGTGAAAAATTCGGGTGAGCGGCGTACATTCTGCACCCTAGCGGCCAATAATTAAACTACTTTCAGCCAACTGCTCCGGTCTCGTTAGGGAGTTTTTCCCAAATGTACGCGATGATGACGTGCCCCATTAACAGGACGTAACATCTATTTTAAAATGCGTTTCCAAAGTGAATGCATGAGGACAATCCATTTAAGTGTCGTATATCACTGGAAACGCCCGATTCCCGTGAATAAGGACAATCACAATGTATTACATTACCAAAACAAAAATGTGTCGGAAGGAACTATAATTACTATATGGATGGTCCCATCGCACCCCCCCCCTCCAGCAGTATGACACAGAAGGGCTAGTTGACTGTCCACCGGGGGGGGGTTTGGGGGAGCGTCCCCCCAACGTACTGGTAAAAACCTATGTCGACGGAGGGGGGTTTGGGGGTGTCCCCCCATTGTAAAAGCTGTAGTTGTTAGAGCTTGCACTTAACATATGCTCGTAGGGGGTTCGGGGGAGCTCCCCCGACCTAAAGGGGGGCTCACTAAGTCCTTGACTTTACATATTAAGACCCCCTTTAGGAGGGGCTCTTAAGATACACGTGTGTGCGGGAGTACATAATGTAAATGAAGTGAAATAAAGAGAGTAAATATTGTATATCCAACAAACAATTTTTTTTGGTTTTTCAAAATGGCGCTAAATAAATAAATCAGACCAGTTGTAGCGCTGAATTATAAATCAGACCAGTTGTAACAGGTTACGAGAACATCTAATTTAAATCTTCATGGGAATTCGCTACATATGCCTAAGAAATTGGCCAATTATATTAATATTTTTATTAGAGAAATATCCGTCCTAAATAATGACAGAAAAGGGTGGTTTATTTCAATTTTGTGTCGACACATGGTCGAGGTCACGTGACATAAACAAAACAATCGCACACACCCGTCCAAAAAAGGCACTTTAAGAAAAACAAATACGTTTTCCCTGCTTAAAACCACACTGACGACTAAGTTATATTGGTCTACTGCCCAAATCTGAAGTATCAAAATGAATCACAAACTAGAACTAGCTCTATTTAGCTATAGTTGCGTGAAAAATTCGGGTGAGCGGCGTACATTCTGCACCCTAGCGGCCAATAATTAAACTACTTTCAGCTGGCTGCTCCGGTCTCGCTAGGGAGTTTTTCCCAAATGTACGCGATGGTGACGTGCCCCATTAACAGGACGTAACGTCTATTTTAAAATGCGTTTCCAAAGTGAATGCATGAGGACAATCCATTTAAGTGTCGTATATCACTGGAAACGCCCGATTCCCGTGAATAAGGACAATCACAATGTATTACATTACCAAAACAAAAATGTGTCGGAAGGAACTATATGGATGGTCCCATCGCACCCCCCCTCCAGCAGTATGACACAGAAGGGCTAGTTGACTGTCCACCGGGGGGGGGGGGGGGGTTTGGGGGGAGCTTCCCCCCAACGCACTGGTAAAAACCTATGTCGACGGAGGGGGGTTTGGGGGGGTGTCCCCCCATTGTAACAGCTGTAGTTGTTAGAGCTTGCACTTAACAGATGCTCGTAGGGGGGTTCGGGGGAGCTCCCCCGACCTAAAGGGGGGCTCACTAAGTCCTTGACTTTACATATTAGCAATTTACCAGTTAGTTCAGAAGCCAACATTTTTAATGTGGAGGATGACGTCATCAATTGGCAATGCGCTGTGGTCGTTAAAATATTTTATTTCTCTTCAATGGAAGCAAAAATTAGTTTTTATGATTGTTTTGTATTCCATAGACGATAAAGTATTATGCTCGGTACTAGATGCACGAGATCATAGGACAAACACACACGTGAATAAAAAAACCGCTTAGAACTGGTGACGTCACAAAGATCTCTGCATCCCTCGATGCGTACTGGAAGATGTAAGAAATCGCTCACGGCGAAGGAAATTTTCATCCGCAAACTTCGGTAATAAACATCCATGACTAGGCTTCTTTTATTAATCGTTTGTTATAAAATATCAGTCAATCATAGACAATTAGGCCTAGACATAGTCGTCAACCTTATCCATGCATAATGCATGACAGGCCCCCAATTTTCTCTGTATCACCCTGTATGAACAGACCGATCCGTAGTTCAAATAGGCCCCGCGTGGTGGTGGCGTATTTATAAGCGGAGCGCTATTGGTCCATATTATGGGTGTGTGGTGGGCGTGTCTTCCCATATTTGGGAGATCAGTACTGTACGCTGGAGGCGAGGTACAACTGGGTTGTTCTAAAATATAGACTATTGAATCGGATATGCGACAGATTTCTAAATTACCATAAAATTCCGATCTGATTATGTAAGAATAAGCTCCAAATGTTGATTCGTAACCACGTTAGGTTCGAATGGCATTATTTCATGTTTTTATGCATTTTAAGGAGTGTTCCCAAGGTTTATCAGTGTTTCCAAGGTTTCACTAATTCCATACTTTATCACCTACCCTTCTGACGCCAGAGCTGAGAGTAGTGTAATATTGACAGATTTGAGCCAGCAGTCAAATCCCAGTCAAAATCTCCAAGTCAAATCCCAGTCAAACTTATCTCAGTTAAATCCTAGTATAAACTTATCTGAGTCATTTCTCAGTATAAATAGTTTCCAGTCAAACTTCAGTCAAGTCACTAAATCGTCCAAATCGTCCAAAATTTCATAATTTTCAAAAAAATAAAAAAATAAAAAAAATAAAAAAAGTGAAAAACTTTTATATATATAAATGAACACCTTTCCGTCAAATTCAGAACTTGATTCAAGAGTGACAGAATATACAAAATTTAAAGATCTTCCCGTGAACACATGGTATAAAATTAAATCATTCAGAACAATCACCACAAAGATAGGAGAATCAACCATCCTTGAACTGGTTGACTCAGAAGCGAAGTCACACACCGTATGGGCGACCAGTATTATCAAACAAAAACTAAATCTTAATCACAATTACATAAGATTCACAGGAGTCAAGGAAACGAAACAGGGTAAGAAATTCTATGGATTCAATCTCTTGGACTAAACTTATACTCATCTTATATCTAATACAAATAAAAACATCATAAAATGAACAAAACTGTGAAAGCTCTCATTGGTGTCCTAATCTTGTCAATGACAGGAAATGTCATTTTGACCGGAGTTAATTTTGTACCTAGACATACTCTCGCTCCAATCGTGAATGTTACAGACTTTCCAATGAATTACACGTGTCTCATGGAGCACAAAAGAAAGTTGATTAAAAATCACATATATGGTCATGTATGTTATAATCCATGGCTCGATGTTTCTATCATAGACATAAGGTATTATAAAGATGGAATTGTAAATCTGACCGATGTAATTTTATAAACTCTTAAGCTTATAAATTTACTCGCTACGCTCGTCATCCACACTACTTTTGTCTGACTCGCTTGACAGCCCAAACTGATTATCTCAGATGAAAGTCATGTCATTTCGGATTCTAGGATGAGCTCAAATTCACTCGCAGAAATAGTACCATTATCCAAATATCTGGAAAGTAAATTATCAACACCCCGCAAGCATGCTTTTTTCTCAATTAAAATTTGTAAATGTTTTTTCTCCTTTTTCCTCAACTTAGAAACGACAATTTTTCCAACCAATCCTAGGAGTGTACAAATGGCAGAAATTGGAATGCTGATGACATTTCCAATCACTGTCGCAGCTCCAATTGATGCGACTGTGACACTGGTAATATACATACCAATTTCACAACCGTGTAAGATTTGACTCGCTTTTTTGTAATTTTTATGTAACTTTTTTCTTTTGTCAATATTCAACTCTAATTCAGTAATTTTTTCTTTAATTTTTTCAAGTCTAAATTGTTCAGCATCATCCATTTATTCTAACCGTAAATCAATGGAAACTGGCGTTAAAAATTCAATAGGATCATCATGCTGATCCTTGACCTGTAGTTCAATACTAGTATGATCGTGCTTTGCGATCTTTACTTTTTGAAGGGAGGTATATTCATGAATATCTCCATAATATTTACCTTTGGGAACAAATGAAGTAATAAGATCACTACGCTTTCCATTCACTAAATTTTTATGTCCATCCACAATGCTGCAAGAAATTCTGTACTCATGATAGGGTAGAAGTTTACAAGGTTTATTTCCAGTAATTTCTGAGCTTATGAAGGTAATCTCTTCATGAGTCATTCCTAATATGTCACCTAGTTCTTGATGGAGAATGACTCCAAATGGTGGCTCAACTTTAATGTTTATTTTCCCTAATGAAGGTATATAATTCAACTCAAAGTCGTCAGCATGTCCTTTTTCTTTCAACGCTTCCTTGACTGCTTTATTATACGTCGCTGGCGTATAAAATCCATCAGGAATAACAATGATATCCTGTGCTGTATATTCATCATTGACCACAGTCGCTAATCGTAGATAGTGATTATTCAATTTCCTTGAAAAATTATAGTAAGTCATAGGAATAATAGCCTTTTCAACCTGTACTGTGTCATAGGACTGAATACTCGCTGGAAGTAGAATCCTTAAAACATCATGAAACCTAACGTTCATTTATTTTAGAAGAAATTTTATGTGCTTTTTGTTTAATGGTTCCAACATTGCTTGATATGACTTGAACAATCACTAAAATAGTGACAGCGACCATAATAATCACATGCTCTGCTAAAAATCCTACAACACTAGCAGCTGCTTTTAAGAGAGTAGACACAATAGAGCCTAAAATTCCAGGCAAAGCGATTAAAGCTTTCTTTCCTAAAGAAAGTAACCAATTTTTAAACTTGATCAAACCTTGTGTAATTTTTCCTGACTTAGAAGGAATACTAGGTCTTATAGGTTGACTAGGTCTATCAGGTCTTCCAGGTCCTATAGGTTTAACTGACTTTTTACTTGGTTTTACTAAAGAACCTATAGTGCCACCAATGGCAGACAATGCTATAATAACTGCAGTCACAATGCTGCCAAGTTTAAAACCTTTCAATTTGAATAATGCATCAAGTCTTTCTCCTAAGGATTTACTTATATCATTGACTGTATCACGTAAATTGTTAGCTAATTGTCTAAAAGTAGGTCTTGACTTTTCTTTGAGTAAATTATATTCATCAGATTCTGCTTCATCAGCCTCTCTTAAATTTTGTTCTTCATTATTAATTAATGGTGTACGATCCGTCATTTCCATATCCTCGCTTTTTTCCAATCTGGTTATCTTATCTTTTATTCTGTCACGTATCAGTCTATATTTTTCTTTAATCGCTCTCCATTTACGTCTGTACCATTCAATAGCATCATCTAATTTAGAATTATTTGTTTTAGGCTTGCCTTCTTCATCAAACACATGTGTTTGAACATTGCCTACATCATCTGACTCATGATTATTTGACCTAATATCAACATCAGTAAACGTTTTTGTTTCATCCGTGTCAATATTTGTGTCCTGTTCAACATTGGTGTTTTCAACAATAACGTTAGCTTCCACTGGAATAGTTGGTCCTGATGCTGCTTCAACGTTGTCATTTTTAGCAGTTTGAATAATAAAATCTCTAAATTGAGGACTTCTATTCATAAGTGTTTTCCTTAATATGAAATCACCATTTTCCCCCTTAATATATAGTATTTTTCCTCGTTCACCTATAATAGACCATTTACCATTCACTTTTTTCAGAGCTTCCTTTAGAAATTCTCGATCACTGGCCATAAATCCATATTTTTTATACATGTCATCAATAACCCTTTCTTTTTCCATCTCTTCTTGGTTACTACTATCATCCTCTACTTGTTGTTCTTTGATTCCCTTTTCACTTTTAAAATCGTCATCTTTAGCTGCTTGATTCAAGTCTTCTTTTAAATTTCTTTGCGGAGCATCACCTCCAGTTGTTTTAGGAGTTCCTTCAGGAAGTGGCAGTGTTTCTTTTCCTTCAAAATGGTTGAGAAAATTAATCGCTAGTTTTTTTGGTCCACTTGTTAACAATGACTCTCGCGGTTTAAAATCACCACTTTTACTACCGACATAATTTCTTTTGTATGTTAATTGTAATTGTTTATCTCCTTCTACATAGTAATATGTGTCATTTTCAATCTTAATATGCGGTTTTAGCAATTCTCTTAGTTCATTTTTAAATTCCCCATATTGTTTTTCTAATTTTGGTTCAATAATTTGCATTATTATTTCAAGTCTCTCAATGTGTGGAGCATCTTCATTTCTATCCAGTTCTTTTTTAAGATTATCCTCTACTTGTTGTTCGTCATCTTTATCCGGTTTATAGTCATTGAGGTCATCTTCAAGTGACGTATTTGGACTATAGAATTGTTCATCTTCAGGATCTACAACAGGATCATAGGCTTCATTTTTAAATTCCATACCACCTTCAGCCATTTATTTTAAATAAATTTTGACAAAACAGCTGATCCAATAACACTTCCTGCAATATAGGCTTGTTCATAATTTTTCTGACTCTGACTAGGTTTATAATTTAAATTTGGCTTAGGATGGATGCTATCATAATAGCGGATAGAGTCTTTCATGTCTAACATGTCTGATTGTGCCTGATGTTTTTTCTGTCGTTGTTCTGCTAGGAAGTCCAGATGTTTAATTCTATTGTGTGACCACATCGCTGATTCCTTTTGTAATTTTTCACTTGCTAAATCGTGTCTTTTACGTTCTTCTGCAGCATTCTTAGCATCAAATGCGTGGAACATGGCATTCCCCCCAACAAAAGCAGTCGCATTAGCTACTGCTCCAAAAATTGTTGTTAAAATCATGCCAGCCATTTATTTTATAATTTTTTTACTTCTACGAACGAAGTGAGTAATCAGAGCTAGCAAATTGCTAGCTCTGTTTAATTAGTGATGTTCTTTGGCAGTCCTTGCTTTTCCAGATAGCCTTTCGTCATAATAGCTAGTGACACAGCTCCAGTGAGCTTCACTGCCTCCATTAGGTCAGGTTTACTAGGATCTCCAATATTTGACTTGAGTAGCTTTTTAGCAGCCATGCCATAGCCAACAACAAGTGCTGCTAAAACTGCTGAATGGTAAATGGTATTTCCAATATTTTTCGTGTCGAGCATGGTACTCATTTATTTATAGGAATTTTTTTTAAAAATTTACAAGATCAGATTGTCAGATTTTTGTTTAGGTTTTTTATGTAATTTTTCAATAGGATCAATACTTACAGAATTAGGTGAGGAATAGAACCAGACAAAACCTGCTAAAGTGATGCCACTTATCACTATGAAAGGATAGTACTCGCTACTTACTAAGTAGTTTGTAGATTGTGTGATGTCTTGTTGAACAGGCTTTTTCTTTCCTTTATTCAACTGACCTTATTTTTTACCCCATTCAACTCTCTTAGGATTCTTTGGCTTTTCAGTTGTTGTAATTTCAGTTGTGTCTTCACTCATTTATTTTATGAAAAAAAAGTAGCGACTATTAAAGTGACTATTAAAGTGACTATTAGCGACTATTAAAGTGACTATTAGCGACTATTAAAGTGACTATTAGCGACTATTAAAGTGACTATTAAAGTGACTATTAGCGACTATTAAAGTGACTATTAGCGACTATTATTATGATTTAAAATGTGGTGATAGTTGATTTAAAATGTGGTGATAGTTGATTTAAAATGTGGTGATAGTTGATTTAAAATGTGGTGATAGTTGATTTAAAATGTTGTGATGTTAATAAAAATTTTGTTGTCATAAATAAAACATGTTTCACGCCGTAAAAATAACTCCAGCTGTTAGATTTGACAATTTTGAAGAAATATATGAAAAAGTGGTTGAAGTATTAGAAAAAAATGACGCAAGACACTATCAACATGACATGTCACGTGTGCCATATAACTTGCGAGAGCATCTTAAAATAGCTAGAAAATATGTTCATTTATATTGTAATCATTGGATATGTCAAGGCTGTTATTCAACCGATTGTACTATATTAGAGAATGAAGTCGTGTGTAATGATTGTGGTGATATAGACAATGCTTTTGATTCATACTCTCATACTTCACCAGATTTGTGGACAAATTCTATTCAAAAAACATATATATCTGGCTCACACTATGGCATGGAAAAAACTCATACCTATGTGATATCTAAGTTTCAAAAATTTAAAG
Organism: Lineus longissimus; assembly: GCF_910592395.1. Taxonomy (NCBI): domain Eukaryota; kingdom Metazoa; phylum Nemertea; class Pilidiophora; order Heteronemertea; family Lineidae; genus Lineus; species Lineus longissimus. The sequence goes on from NC_088311.1 coordinate 16,049,037, forward strand.
AGCAGTATAAGGATGAACAATTGTTCAAGAGCGTGGACAATCATTTAATTGCCAAGGATGTGAAAAGGTTAGAAGACCTGTTTGAACAGAATAGGGATAAACTAAGCAGAAAGTCCTTCTTTTTTAACAAACATATTTTGAGAAAATTAAATGAACACTATCTTTTAGCACCAGCAAGTATAAGTGCAGCGATGAGAAAAGAGTTGAAAAAAGTGGACAAACAAGCAGCTGCATCAGCGAGTGTACTCACATCTTCTTTAGAAAAGGTGTATGACGATTTTAAAACATTACATTGGCCTTAGATTTTATACAGTCAGACTCTATAAAATTTAGGCCTCCTCGCATGTGTCCTCTGCTTCGCTTTTTTCAATTGCAGTTTCAGCTGTATTGACTACAATTGTACCTGCAGCTAAAAGTGTGGGATTCATATAGTGACCCAGTTGTTTTTTTATTTCATGGTTTACAATGACATTGTCATTTAATTTTTCATGTAATTTTTTTTGGTCCAAATTTGGAAATACCATTTTTACTGCTTGTGTATAACCAAATAGTAAGTTAGACACTAAATCATCAGCAATCTGAGTATTATATTTAATCTTATACTCATTATGTAATTTTTCAATATTTTTTTGTGACGCTTTTTTAATTGTAGCCTCAGATGATTTTATTCCTAGTTTATTGAGTAATCCTGATTGATAGTGTGAAAGTAATTCACTTCGCATGTCACACTCGTCTTCAACAATAGTTTCCATTTATTTATGATAAAATTTTTAACTTAGAAAATAATCAAAAGGCATCGTTCTGCGCAGTATAAGCTTCTTTCCTTCATCAATCTGTGCCAGAACTGTGTCTTTTTCGCTTTGTGGAATACAGCGATTTTCTTTGAAAATCTGATCCATAGAGAGTTGATCATTCATGGTGTGAATCACCATATGTTTACAATTTTCTCTAAAATCTTTTACAACTGCATTATATTTTTGTGTCAAAAGCCACACAGAAATGCCATAATGTCTTCCTGAGAAAGCTAGTTCAGTCAATTTTGTACACTTATTCTTTGATTCCCACAAATTAGCACAATCATCAATGATAAATAATGTTTGATGATCTTGACTTTTTAAATTTTCAATCGCATCTTCTAAGCATATATTTAAATCTGTAAGTACTAATTTTGGAGGATAAATGTGACTGTTTTTATCTTGTGTAATCCATGCTCTATCTTGGTAAGTTTTATTCATGTCAATCGTAGGACAAAATATCACAATGTCATCAAATTTTTTACGAAATTCTTTTTCAAGTAAATCTAGTATAAAGTAGGTCTTACCACAGTCTGTCATTCCGACAATTAACATATTGAATGGTGGATCACAATAAAATTCACTCACATTCATGTCTTGTTTATTTTTAACAACTCGGTCTTCAAATTTGAAGACTGAGGTTAATGTACAATACCCTTTACTCGTTTATTCTCAAGCCCTACTAATCCATCAGCTACAATATAGACTAGCATGTCATATTCTGTTTCAGTACTTCTGGTAAGTTCAAGCTGTAAACCATGTTTTATATTGCTCATGGCAGTTCCAGATCCATGTAAATAGTTGTCCTCTGTACTTCTCAGATCAATCCACAGAGCATATTAATGATTTTCATAGAATTTCTCAACATCCATCATGCAGTCTTCAGTTTGCTTAAGATCTTCTGACATATAAAGTCGTTTGACTTCATCAAATTGATTATAGGCTTTCATTCCTGACTTGTATATACAGTGAGAAATTCCTTCTGAAGTAATGGTCACATTAGTGATGTCTGGATTTTGAAAACTTGTATTTTCGGCATCATACTCAGCGTAATTTTTCTGGAAAAATATCAGAATACCCTTTGTAGAAGCGCGATTGACATCTACATTGATATTCATTCGTTTATTCTTTCCAATTGAATCTGTTCTTAAAAGATGCACGTCTTCATATCGAAATCTAGTATCAGCATATATTGCTTCGATTTCCTCACTAAGTTCTGTGGAATAGACTGTTTCATACTCAAGTTGAATATCTTTCACAGCATATGTTTTTGACGTTGCAGTTCCTGTCACAACATATTTTGCGTCGTTAAATTTGATGTTATATTCAATGGATTCTAAAATAGCTGATGGGTAAAAAGGTAGATGATCATCAAATATTTCTGACTCAATAGGAATACAATATCTGTCACCAAATGCTGTTTTAATAGCATCTTTTCGTTGCTCCTTGTCAATACCTTGCTGAACACGATTTTTCCTTTGTTTTTCTGTCAACCAAAAGTCCTTGAATGTATTATAGATGTAAGCTTTGTCCACTTCACTCATTGTTTTTCCACCCAATTTAGTAGTAATTCTTTCAACAATATTTCGACCTACATTCGCCACAAATCCAGCTGCTGCAGCATTGGCTGCATTACTTGCTTTTGATGAGGTAGAAAGTTTAAATGTAAGATTCAAACTTTTAGGAACAATCACTTGTCCTTTTTCAAGCTGAGGAATTTTCACATAAAGTGTTTCTCCAGGATTCACAGAATTAGGATTATGGGTAATGACTTCATAATTTCTTTTAGCTTTGAGCCCCTTGGCTATTTTGTTTGATCTATAAGGATCAAGATATTTACCAAACGATGTGTCCATTTATTTATAGTAAAATTTAAAAAAAAAAAATCAATGTGCCAAAAATGGCACATTCAAATAAAATGTTTAAATAAATGCCTAACATGTGTGGGATTAAATACTTTTACCCAGCAGCTATTGAGGAACTAAAAGAGGAAATTCGAAAAATAAAAAACAGTCAGTTAAATCCTGACGTTATAACAGCGAGTAAAGTCAATACTAAAGTGGATCAACTTGAGATATCAGTGAATGACAGTTTCACCAAATCAGAAAGATGGTGGACTATCGTTGGAACTTATTTAGACTATATGTTCACCCGTAGAAGATGGAAAAATGTACCAAAAGAAATGAAAGAACTTCCTTCGTTGCAAATTGAGTAACATGTTTATAATATGATTTTACATTATAAATATCTTACTTCTTTCTCAACCGTGAGTCAATAATATTTTTAGAATCTAAGCCTTCTTTGTGTTTAATTGTTGACTCAATTTTAGCTTCTTTTTCAACGCGATCAACCTCTGAAGAATCAGCTTCTTCATCAATTGTAGCTAGCACTTGTGTCACTTGCTGCAAAGCATCAAGTCTAACTCTTTCGTCATTATTTAAGATAGCATGAACACCTTCAATATTATATACTTTGAATAAATCTTGTAGTGGTTTGTTTAAAAATTCATTGCCTGAATCTGTAATAATAAGTGTAATACTTCCAGTATCATTATAAATTTTTTCAAAGCCATTTTTCACTTCAAACTTTGTCTTATTTTTTAATGCTTCAGCATAAGCTTTTCTTGTAAATGTATCAATAGCAAGTAAAATCCATTTGTACCCTTTATTTTGCCTTGAGTAATTACTCATGTCCAACAAATCCATGAACCAAAGAGCATTTTCACGATAAGCAATAATGTGACCTTGGATTTTATTAAACTGCTTTTTGTGAAGCTGATAGCTTTTCTGAGATTTTACAAATTGATCAATGTCATCAAATTTTATACTAGGATCCTTCTTTTTCATGATTTTATAAAATTTTAAAGCAGAAGGATATTTGTAACTTGCATATGCTTCTTGCACATTCATATTTATTTTAGAGAATAGTTTGAACTAAAAAACCTACAACAATTAATCCCATTGTAAAAGGTAGATGACTCGCTTCGCTCGTAGAAGTAGTTTGTTCATTCATCAAATTTGATGAATTAGTTTGCGGTTGTTCGGTCTTCAAATTTGAAGACCGTGTCACTTGTCGCTTTTTTCTGACATTGATATGTGAATTGATGCCAAACGTTGTATTTTCTGTAGCGGTTAACAGAGAGTTATTATACCCTTCAATTATACCAATATGCAAGCGCATATGACTAGGAACAAGTTGTAATCCTAATCCAACGGCAAAATCTAATCGTGAACCTGCTTTTTCTAAAGCATATGCAAGCGCTTGTTTTGAGTGAATGAGTATACTCGCTGACTGAAATGTTTTGATAGAATCGACTAATGTTTGACCTTGAATCGCATCTTCCACTAAAATTCCAAATTGTTTCTGTGTGTCCAATGAATCAAGAATATCCTGACGAATCATGGTTTGTGAACCTAGAATACAATAAACATACGTTCGAATGGATTCATTGATTCTACTCATAACTGCTTTAGTCAATCCTTGACTGTCTAGGGCGATAAAATTTGTCCAATCGTCTGAGTAAATGAATGATAAAGTGTCAATGTAGAGTCTATGATGGTCTGCATAGACATATCCTTTTTTATCTGCATTAAACGGAAACTTACTAGGATCATTCAAATAATAGTTACCATTGTCCATGACAATGTCTAGCGCTTGTATTTTCCCTTTGTGAAAATAGTTGAAGTCAACAGAGCCAAATTCAAGTTTTAAATTTTCAAAGGCTTGTTTATTGTAAGGATTTTTTGATGGATTAAAGTCAGGATTTCCTGGTAATGGAATTTTTAGCTGGTGTAATATCTTTCTGATGGTAAAATAGACATGGAATCTAAAAATACTTTGTACTAAAGGATCAGCATGATTAATATGATTATGCCAGCTTACACCTGAACCTGATGTTGCGCAATATAGTGCAAATTTAAATTGGTTTTCCCAGTTATTCATACTTGCATTTTTAATATAATCTTGTACTTGAGAATAAGTTGTAAATTTTCGTGGATTCACCTTAGCAGGAAAAATATCAATTGTATTGAAATAAAAAAATTCATTTGGAGTTACATGAATTTTTTGATGAATGAAAGGATCCTTGGTTAAAGAATTATTACTGTAAGTGACAGGATAATTTACATTAGCATTATATTTAAGATAGGGTGGAAATGCATTGTGTGTTTCCATTTATTTTTATTTTTTTTATCAGAGCTACCAAATTGGTAGCTCTGTTACCATTAACAGGGCTAGCAAACTGCTAGCCCTGTTTTATTTTTTAAATCCAAGAGCTATAGTGGAGATGCCATCGTCCAATATTGTACGTTTATCATCATTCGCGTTCAACGCTACTTTGCTCACTTGCTCAGTGTAAAGTTGATGATATCTTGACCTAAACACATTCATGCTTTTTTCAATTGGAATTTTTTCAAGAAGTACAGACTTGTAGTCTTCAAAGGAAATCTCATTTTTGACGACATTCTTCTTGACTCCTTTACATTTTTTAACTTGATTGTCTTTATCAGTTGTATAGGCATATAACTTAGAACGTAAAGCGATGAATTCAGTGATGACATGACCAGCTTCTTCATCTTTAAACTTACCAATGACTTTTTTATTCGCTTCTGAAAACAGTGGATGGTCTTTTGGAAAATTAGAGAAGTCAAATAATTCAGCATCTTGTTTCATGTCTTTGTAGATATCATCAGTTTCTATATGATAGACTAGTGAGTCAGTATCAGTGTACAACAGTTGTGCTTTGTCAAACTTTTTCATCATATGATTATAGTGGAAATCATACATATGAATTTTTGACAAGTCTAGAATGGCCTGTCCCATAAAGATAGGTTTATTCAGACACACTTCTGCTTTTTGAGATTCTACCATGACTAGATCTTCGCTGAAAATTTTATGATCTTTATAGTTGTTTGAATTGACTACTTTTCGAAGCTGAGGGACATTTGTAGTCAATTTTATATTTTTTCTATCTCGTACTGATTCCATTGTCTTTCCAAAGCATGAATTGTTCATCAATTTGAAGAAATCCTTTTCAAAGTCATTTTTCGCTTTGGCTCGTTGACCTGTGTTTAAGTCAATGTACTCTTTCAAAAAGTATGATTCTGTGTAAGAAATTCCTCTATGAATCTTAGTCAATTTTAAACCTTGACTCACATAGAACTTCAAAGCCTTGTGATGCACAATATAATTTTTCTTATCGTGTAAATTAGGAATCAACTTGCCATTTACATGTTCAGGAGCTAATGGATAGGCATTGTGTAAATTGTGTAAATGCTTAGGATATTCTAAGTCCACTTCTAAAGTACATGGCATGCTTTGCCACTTTTTTAATTGTGATTGAGTCATCCTTTTAAAGTTAGAATGAGGTAATTTTTCACTCATGGATAATCCATACAAATTATTCGCATCAACATAGGTGATATAACTTGTAGGTTTTTCTGAGTCAAAATCTTTCAAATAAGGATTATTTGCTTTTGCATATCTGTGACTTGCTTGACAGATTCCTCCTCGAATGCCACATTCAAAGAAGTTGTACATGTCAACATCTGTTAAAAGTTCAATGTTAACATCAGTCTTTTTCAACATGGCTTGCCAAGACAATCCTGAAGCCGAATAAGCCCACACTGGATCTAAACTATAGATGGTCATACAAGTCTGTCTGAAATTTTCCAGAATGTCTGCTAAGAGTAGAACATCTGTTTTGAGATACAGACTGTGATAATCTCTAAATGTTTTGCATCCAAATTTTTCCCACACATGTTGAGCGTGTAAGTATTCCTCTTGTGAAATATGTGTATCATTAAATTTTGAGTCAAATGCTTCAATCGGAGGTAATTCTTTTTCTTCAAATTTATTGTGTGAGTCAACCCATTCATACGGATAGATTCCTTTTCTAGTGACTAGATCAAATTGTTCATCTTGGAAAAATTGTGCAAGGTTTTTCTTTTCAGAATTAGGCAAATTCTTAGCTAGATTTGCTAGAGATGACTGCATGAGTCTATATGAGTCAAGAAATCTGATCGATAGAGTCTTATGCTCGTCCACCTGTAACGTCTTGCTGAATGAAATATAGTTTTCACTATTTTTCGCGATGACATTCAGTCTACCTTTTAAATTTTTCACAAACAGATGTGTATCATAACCTGACAAATTGTGAAAGTAAACTGGTATGAAATCAGGTGCTTGTAATTGAAGATTACACTTATTACAAGCTGGTCCTCTGTATTTTCCATTAAAATGGTTGTGATCACGAACTTTATAATTTTTTTCTGTGAATTCCTTGTCACAGACATAACATTTTTTAGCTGTCTTGTGCTTAACCTGTTGTTCTTGTGTTAAGGCTAACATAGCTTTAGGGTTGAAATGCTTGTCATAAATGTTATAGACAGCTTTTTCAATCTCTTCACAGAATCTTTCTCCGATATCTTCATTATGATCGTTGACACTCTGTTCCACTAAGAGATTTTCAGCCTTGATTTGATTTTTGTCAAAACAAACATAGAAGCTGAATGAGTTAGGAATATGTTCTTGAATTTGAACAGTTTTTTCGCCTAAGGATTTGTCAACTGTTTTCAACGATGATTCAAAGTCAGCGACGATAAAAACAGGATGTTTTTGTTCGAATTTTTTATGTTTAAATTCCAGGATTTTTTCATGATCCTTAGGCATGCTAACTCTGACACATTCAAACTGCTTACAGTTCTCAACATGTTGTCTATGCCTTCTTTCACGTGACTCTTTCGTTCCACCTGAAGTAATTTTCATACATCTGAAGCATACTTTGATCTGTCCATCATGTTTAGAATGTGAGGAAGAAACCAGCCTAGAAAAGTTCTTGATCCAAGCATAATGATAATTTGCATTATCTTTGACATTTTCAATGTGTTCACCTTCTGGAAAATCGTTCTCATCTTTGTAGTGCAGAAGATTAATATACTTGTCTTCTGCTAGAATTCTCTCAGATATTCTAACTGGGGAAATTGGGTAAACTGTAGTTTCATTTCCAAAGCATACTTTCTGTCTGGGGATAAATGTAAATACATTGACTGCTAAGTCAGGATTATTCTTTTCAAATTTGTCAATATCCTTGATTTTGACTGGATATTCTAAATCTTTGAACATGTGGTCAAATTCAGGTTTGTTGTATTTTGACACTCGTTCTGGATGTTTATCTAGAATTAATAATGCAGCTTCAACAGAATATCTGAAGCATTTTTGATCAGAATTTTGTACATTAATCACTGCTTTTTGGCTCACCGTAAGGGGAGTCTATACGATAGCGCTGTGTCCGTCGTCGTCGTCGTCGTCGTCGTCGTCGTCGTCGTCGTCGTCGTATCCTAACAGTGGCACGTTTCTTAACTGCTAGGGCTATGAACTTGAAACTTTGTACACAGAATGCCCTAGGTCAGCTGACCTCTGACACTGATTTTCGGTCCGATCTGATTCTCTGTTTGGCCACCAGGGGGCCAAATGTCGATATCTAAAAAGTGTGATATCTCGCTTATTAGTGACTTGTTTTCGATAAAACTTTTGTTTTGTAGGTACTCATAGCAAATATACATTTTTATACGGGTTTTTAATTTGACCTTGTTTTCAAGGTCGCAGAGGTCATATGGCGTAAATTGGCCATTAGAGTGTAAACTATGGCACGTTTCTTAACCACTAAAGCTATGAACTTGAAACTTGGTACATATAACCCCCTATATCACATAGCCTCTGGTGCTGAATTTTGGTTCGATCTGATTCCTAACTTTGCCACCAGGGGGCCAAAAGTGGAAATCTAAAAAGTGTGATATCTCGCTTATAAGTGACTTGTTTTCGATAAAACTTTTGTTGTAGGTACTCATAGCAAATATACATTTTATATTATAAGGGTTTTCAATTTGACCTACTTTTCAAGGTCACAGAGGTCATATGGCGTAAATTGGCCATTAGAGTGTAAACTATGGCACGTTTCTTAACCACTAAAGCTATGAACTTGAAACTTGGTACATATAACCCCCTATATCACATAGCCTCTGGCGCTGAATTTTGGTTCGATCTGATTCCTAACTTTGCCACCAGGGGGCCAAAAGTGGAAATCTAAAAAGTGTGATATCTCGCTTATAAGTGACTTGTTTTCGATAAAATTCTTATGGTAGGTACTGTTTGGAAGAATACATCACATATTTTACGGGTTTTCAATTTGACCTACTTTTCAAGGTCACAGAAGTCATATGGCGTAAATTGGCTGTTAGAGTGTAAACTATGGCACGTTTCTTAACCAGTAAAGCTATGAACTTGAAACTTGGTGCATATAACCCCCTACATCAGATAACGTCTGATGTCGAATTTTGGCCTGATCTGATTCTTTATTCGGTCACCAGGGGGCCATAACGGAAAAAGGAAGAAGTGCAATATCTTGCCTATTTGAGTGAATTGTTTTCGATAAAATTTTATGGCAGGGACTCCTAGCAAGGATACATCACATTTCCTATGATTTTTGGATTTGACCTCCTTTTCTAGGTCACAGAGGTCAAATGGCGTAAATTGACCGTTCGAGTGTAACTATGGCACGTTTCTTAACTGCTAAAGCTATGAACTTGAAAGTTGGTACATGTAACCCCCTACATCAGATAATCTCTGACACCGAATTTTGGCCTGATCTGATTCTTGATTTGGCCACCAGGGGGTCAAAACTGAAAAAGTAGGACGTGCAATATCTCGCTCATTAATGACTTTTTTTCGATGAATTTTTTATTGCAGGGACTCTTAGCAATCACACGATATTGATCTTGTTGATGTCATAGACAATTATTGGTTGGATCATAAACTTATATATACTGCCCTGTCTTATTACTTGACATCAATACACATCTAAAAAAAGTCTTCATGCCTGATTGTGTTCACCATATTCACCTCTAAACTAAGCATGATCCTGCCTAATAAAAGATGTATACGGTGAGCACAATGGCCCCTGGCCGTTTCATTTATTTTGAATCTTATCTGGTAAAGGAATATAGCTTGATCCTGAAAGTGGTGTGTAATTGACTGTGTGTAATTCAATCTTGATGACTTCTAAAAAGGGGCTGTTCATTTTATAATCAAGGGTGCAATTTGTGGTCCCCGAGAAAACCGTAAGAGATATTGCGCTGCCATTCGCAGGGATACTCTAGTGTATTAAATCATTAATTATAGTGCAACAATGATTTTGATTCCTTCTAATTATTTAAAACAATAGGATTTTGTGCATCAAAAAGGGTGAGAAATAATGCGATTGGATTCCTGAAACTTGGCACATGTATTTGGAAAACATTAAAGCTAATAAAGAAATTGAAAAAATCTAATATTTTGACTTGAAACCAGTTGAAATCCAACAGAATATCATACCTTTCATGCTATCCGAAATCGAAAGAAAGTGATAAGATTTGTGGAGTTATTTCCAGGTATGGAGATCCTATTCTCATTTGGGGGTGAAAGGTGTCATTGTGGCTCTGAATGAGTGTTTGGTCAGAGTCATGGGTCATTATTAGTTAAGCCTATGTAGTAACTTGCCTGGGGTCCGAGACCAATGACCCATGTTGACACTTGTTGTTTTTGAGCTGCTTTATTGTTCAAATAGGCATTTACAATAGGGTTTTAGAATACTTCAGGGATTTGGTTTGCCAGGTGCACTGGTCTTCAGCTGGGGGTTTGGAGAAAACAACAGATTACAAGAGCACTTGTAATATGAAAATGCCTTCATTTACATGTAGGCCTTGACAGTGCATGTCACAGCCCAAGTTCATTAGGCCTATAGCTTCAGGACAAGATAGATGTAGTTTAGTCATCAGAGACTGGTGTTGGCAAGATGGTGTTGCATCTTTGCGAACGGTGTGGTGCCGTTGTGATTGATGAGGACAACAGAAACTCACATCTGCTTCGGCATCAAAAACATTTTTGTGAGAAGTCGCCAGCCGGTCCATACTGTTACAGGTGTGGCCACACATTTTCAAGGAAACAGTATTTCTTGGATCACTTGTGTCCCTTTTCTTCCATCATCTTGGAACCATATACGACGCTCATCAAACCAAAAGATGCTGCTTCCCTTGTGGACTCTCTTCGAGACAATACATTTATGCAACGAGCAACAATTTGCAAGTCAGGAGGCTGGGCTCTACCAGGATGCTGGCCCCTCACGTTTACTCCTTCCTTCATGAACCAAACGGCTACGACAACTCTAAACGACATATCTCTAGTCAATGGGTATTGTCAATTAGAGACAATGATGGAACAGGATACGCTAAAGTACGACAGTAACATTCAGATATTCGATGAATCGAATGCAAAAACCTACTCTCTGATGCCACCCTGGACTCTACCGAAACCAAGAAATGGACTACGTATTGATATGAATGAGAATGTGGTGCAAGTACGCACAGGTGTACGGGTAAGTTCCCCCTCCTCCTCTGTCTTCGCAAACTGTCATGTCTCTCAATTTCAAATTCAGGCCTTGTGTTTCTGCCCAGGCCAGGTGTAAACAACCTCGCAAACAATGAAGGTCTTAATTCATGGATTAACTCCAGTCTAATTGTGAGAATGTAGAAAAACGCAAATATCTCGAAAAGTAGGTCACCCACTTCTTAAAAACTTGAATATTCGATATATATTAATAGACCTTTTCGCCAATGGCTCCCGGAGGGCTTCATCCCATTGTTGGAGCCCCGGAGCTCCATTGTTTGGGCATACAAGCATAGGCCCTCTGGGAACCATTGACGAAATGGTCTATCATCTTTGTAAGGTATATGCCAAGTTTGATCAGATGTTCAATTCAAATTCTGATATAAAAAGCGATTTTTATGTTGTCATAATGCATTATTCAATTTGACTTCTCCGGATTACAACTTTTGCGCTGCTTGTGAGGAGAAACGTAAGGCCTCTATTGAGTGTTAGATCTTCAAAGTTGATTTATGTTTTCTTCAAAAAGCCCAGCTTGAGCAATAGCATGTCTAGTTGTCATGACTGTTGAGTCTCTATCACAAGATAAATCAAATACTGAATTTGTCTAAGGTAATGGGCCTTATTCGAAAGTGCAGAGGTCAAAGTTGGAACTAAAATGTACACATGAAAATGTACAGGGCAATGCACAGGAACGATCGGAAATCAGTCCATTTTTGCCAAAGTACACCAGTTCAACAAGCATTTGATACTCAGATGGGACTCTCTTCTGCAGAATAGTGGAAGAGAATCAAATGGTTGTTGAACTCTTCTTGGTTTGGCAAAAACAGACTGATTTCCGAACGTTCCTATGCATTCCCTGTACATCTTCATGCGTAAACCTTTTAGTTCCGGCTCTGACCACTGGTGATGAGCGCCCGATGAGCGCACTTTAGAAACTTGTCCATTAGCGGCCTGTTAATACTGAACACAAAGTGTAGTGTGTGCCAGAATTTCCATTATTCACTCAAGAACAAGGCAACCAACTGCGACAGTCACAATCTCACCCTGCCATTCAGGCACATTATACCCTCGTCAATGCTTGTCTAACTTGTATGATGCGGTTCTGTTTTTTGTCCAGGTCTTGATGCACAGCAATTGCACACCAGTGCTTGTTCTTCGTTACTAAACACTATACCACTTCCCTTTAATTTTGCTGTGGTCCATCAATTTTTGATGGAGGTGGAACCTGACAAACTATAGTATAACTGAAAAGAACTGAATATGAAATCATTTTAAATCTTTCAGGTTGACAACAGTCCAGTCGTGGTGGAATACAACCAACAAACAGAGGAGATACCACTCGAATTTGAATCTACTATGTGGAGCAATAAACAATGTGGATTACTGTCTGAAACATTTGGAATAACAGCCGAATCAGAGGGATTTAAAAGCGATGGGGGCGAAGTTGCTGAATTCAGTTTTGTGGAACATGTTAACGCATCTAATGATGAACAGAATTTGAACGAAAATGTTGAAGGAGCCACGGATAGCAATAGCTCAGACCCGGAGTATGTGTATGGAGTAAGTGATGCACACTTTGATTCATTTACATTCAGAAGGCATCGGTGGCCAAAGAAGGAACGACTAGACGCAAACTGTTTACGAAAGCCCTGGATGTTGCCTGCCTGGCAGTTGGAAAATCTTTCAGGAATGAAGGTTCCACATTTCTGGGAGTTGGTCTGGCAGCAGCAACAGCGATCAGCCACATGTAGGGAAACGAGTCATGGGTTGGATATCTCTGCCCATGTACTCCTATACAGACACAAAATGCGGGCAAACCCTGACTTTCGAGATCTAGCTGCCTATTTCATGTTGTCTTTAGCAACTACACATGATATTTTCTGGTCACAGTTGTCCGTTCATGTTTTCAACAGTACAGATATCCCAGTGTTGTGGCTTGACAGGGCAACAACTGATACAGAAAAAGATCTGGTTTACAATAGCATGAAAGAGAGGGAATCCCCTCTTCACAAGGAATTACTATCCTACTTCGAGGATCCGAAAAAGAGTGGGCGCCTCCCAGTTGGAGTATCTTTGGACTCAAAGAAAGTTCGGATTCAGAATTCTGAGGACTACGAAACCCAGAAAGACGCCTACTATCCAAAGAAGGGTGGTCATTGTGCAACATTCACCACTCTAGTTGATACCTCTGGATATGTTGTTCTTACAATTCCTGTTGGAGCTGCTGCCACACCAAGATGTGGAGACAGCAGTTTCATTGGATTAGAAGTTCGACTGTCACAAGATGAGGGGGATGACATTGCCTCGCAGGGGCTTCTTTCTCTCCTAAAGGGTACAGAGGATTATTTCATAGTGCTTTCTGTGGACAAAGGCTACATCTTCGTTCCACACAACGTCAGTCAAAGTAACACTACAAATCTCAAACAATGGTGTTCAGATAATGGTTGTCAAATCATTTGGCCAAGTGATGGTTCTGATGACATTCTCCAAGTTTCGCGTGATGGAAAAATTGAGCTTGTGGCTTCGCCTGCTGATCCTGTCCTGACTAAGAACAGTCGAGTCATTGTCGGAAAATTGAGGTTTGGTGTCGAACAGTTCCATGGTGCAATCTCTGACGAAAAGATCCTGGACATGGCTCCATACCAATTCCTGCAACCCTTGGGGGAGGATTTTTGCACAAAGTACGGCATACCAAATGACTATGTCAGTTGCCCTCGCATATTTCTAATATGGCTAGCAGCAGTCAATCATTTCAACAAGTTTCATCCAAAATTCAATGTGAATTTTGTAGATGGTGATGAGCAGGTTCGACTGGCGAACTTGATCAAGCACAGACTGAACAAGACCAACTTTCTGCATGACCCAGCAGTTACGCTGCCACCTCACATGCTTCAATTTCCGAGCTCAAGAAGTGCAAACTGGAACAGGACAGACGTGAGCGATATCAGAGAGTTGAGGTCACAACTACACCTACCAACAATCGGTGAAGAGAACATCTATGAAATGTCACTGGGACCTTATCTTGTTAGACGAGGTTGCTCTTATATCACTCACCTTAGACAACTTGAGATGAGCAACAGACTGGAAGCATTCAGTTCCATGCCAGAGTACTGGGCATCTGCAAAGGAATTACCAGCCTCCACGGCAGTATTTTATACAACCCTGGAGCATGCGCCAGATGGATGGGACAATGACACTTATTTCCGATGGCCAGAGTCTGGGTTAAAAGTTATAACCATGAAGCTTCCCTCTGCAAACCGTACGAACAGAAGTCCCGCGAATCTGAAGCGTCCAATGCTTGCCTTCGCAGAAAAAGGTGAAATTGATGAAAACTATCTTGGGTTCACAGGACCGCTGGATACTTTGTGTGGATGGTCTTGTGGAACCACTACGTCAGCTGATCTCGGATCAAGAATGTTGACATCAGACGCTCATGTTGTAGCCCTGTTGATGTTGTTGTGCGGTGACAGATTTCGGGCCCCCATTATCCGGAAAACTCACCTTGCAGACCCTAAGTTGCCAGCCCATCTTCAACCAAGGTACACTGCCCCTCATGGACAAGGTCAGCATACACAGCCTCGCAACGTGTCAACCTCTAGGGACACTCCGATGGATGAAAACGCAACCAACCCGGGGGACACTTCCAGTTCCAACTCCAGGGACACTCCGATGGATGATGTACATGTACTGAATGAGAGATTATATCCTTGTCGGGGCCTCCTGAATGATGCTAACATTTGCTATGCAATAGCTGTGGTGCAATGCCTCAGACATGTTGATCTTGCTGAACAGGTGGTTCCTGTATCAGACCTTGACAATGAGTTCTTAGATACCTGTTTGAGAATGGAAAGATGGGAGGAACCATTTTCAATTCAAGCACTGGTACAAGCATTGAATGATGAAATTGTAGGCACGGGTTACCAGTTTGTGATGCCAGATTATCATGATGCAGGAGAATTCCTAATGAATCTTACACAGAAAATGAATCTCCACGAAGGTTTCCTAACTTCTTGGCCTGTGCAATTACATTGTCCTCTTGGTCATATCGATTTGCAACTAAGGGACAGCAACATTCTCAGAATAAGGGCTCCTGCAGGACCAGAACTTATATCTTTGACAGCTATTTATAATGGCTATTTTGCTGACTCAGATGTAATTCAGGGAAGGTGTGGAAATCGTGCACGCAATGGGCGCAGCTGTGACCGTCTTGGGCAAGGATTCCAGATAACTTTGGATGGAAACCTTACCATCATTGAGATTGACCGAAACATTGACATTCAACACAAGAACATGACTAAGATTGGACAACCGGATGGTGGTCATTTGGAGGGTAAGGCAGTCTTGGGGGTGATTTGCCATACTGGGAATAGGGGTGCTGAAGGCCACTGGTTCTGCTTTTTGAAGCACAATGATTCTTGGTGGAAAATGAATGATGCCCATCCACCAATCGCTGCATCACCTTGGGAACTTCAGGGTGATAATTTCACCATCAACGTTTTCTTTTTGAAGTAAAGCATAACTTTCTGACTGTCATACTATGTGACGATGAACAGTTGCTGTACAAGGTGAATAGTAAAGATTATGTTTCTCTTTGGACAAGAATTGACTGTTCTGGACATCGTAGTGAAGTCAGTGAAGATTCTGCTTTGTTTTGGATTTAGAATTGGCTGTTCTGGACACCGTAGTGAAGTCAGTGAAGATTCTGTTTCATTTTGGATAAGAATTGACCATTTCGGAAGTCGGTTCAGCACAATGACAGTTATGGTACAATTTGGATTACTTGGATCGGACCTTATTCAACAAAGAGTGAAGGTAGGCTTATTGGTAAAGTTGAGATAGCATTGCATTGCATGAACTTATTTTCAGCATTTCTTAAAAAGAACAACACCTGCAGTTTTTGATATTGCATTTTGTCAATATAGAATTATACATTGATTACAGTGCACATCATATTGACAACCCTATGTAATTGCGCAAAGGCTGTTTATGAAGCAGCATCGCGAAGCCTATATACTTGAAAAATCGGATAGGAGCCACTCATAAGTCCGGAGACTGATTACGGTGTTGCAACTTGCAGAAGAGGCCATCACTAGCCAGACTCGTCTCCAATAATGGAGAACTTGGGGTCAGGCATCATAGTCATTGAGAGTCGGCCTCCCTGAGGCCCTTTCAACTAATGATAGCGCCGAAACAATTTGATTGCTTATGGGCGGCTCCTAGCCGAAACCCCAGTACGCACTATCAACATGGCCTGCAGCATTTTTCAAAGACTTCGCGAAGGGATGGGGACGTCAGTTGGGACGCATACTGTACCTTGGTAGGATCGGATCCAGGTTTTTAAACCAGGCTCTATCACTATCAGGCCTTTCAGTAACATAGGTGAAGACTGGGAAGTGGCGGAACGAGAGGATTGTACAGTAAAGAGTGAAGTTTTTAGGGCGTTATTAATGGAAATCTCTGTACAGATGTGTGATTATAAATAATGATCAGTAAGGCCTTTTCATACCCTGTTGAGCAAGTTGAGGCAGACTGGCTATCAATCATTGGTATTGCCTTATTCAATCAAGGTCAAGAAATTATCTCATTTCATTCACTCAATGTGAGGGTGGTAGCATGTCAAAGACACATGAACTTACATTACTGTAGAATATTGCTTTCAAGTTAAAAACATCCACCTACCAGGATGAATGTCTTTAGCATGAAAAACTCTAGCCTAGCTGACAAAGATACTCATTGTTCTTCTTGAGAGATTCTCCATCTACTACTGTTGTATACCAGCGTTTTGTAAGGAAAATGTGTGGCTACATCAATAAAATATCTGTAGCAGGACAGTTTATTCTTTGAGATTGAAGAAAACAAGCTACATTTACAATGTAGGCAAACATGGTAGGAGTAGTTTGCCCATGTTTGCCTACTTCATAATTATTCATGTTATTTTGCGAAACCCTTCTAGTTCATGAATTGCTAATTATTTTTCTGCCATTCCTAGCACTCAGTCGAAGTTCATAATTCCAGTAGATTTAGGCTGTAGTGAACTATAAGTGAATGAATAAACTTCAAGAGTACTGATACTAAAACATTTGATTTGTAATAGAAATGATTCTTTGTTCATCCCCCACCCCAGCCAAGAAAAAAAAATCATTCGTTGTCCAATCCCCCATCCTGTTTACTCCAAGCCAGCTTACATAAACATTCACCAATCTATTCCCAAATCCAGTAGGCCTATTTATATGTTTATGCATTGTAGGCCTTCTTGACAGCACACCCCCATGGAAAATGGCTCACTCCAATACCCTGACAATAGCACAGAACCCAATGAAGCTATTCAGGCTGAAGTCAAGTTGACAAAAGCAGTGAACAATAGGCTTTTGGCACACAGACAGTTCAGCTACTTCAAAAAGAGAAATATCAGTCTTATAAACTGCATTTATTTGATACTGAATCACCAAAACTCGCAGGATTTTATCCCTGCATCAACTTCAGAAGGCCTTTCCACTACTTTTGACCATATTTGTTTTGACAAATCCTTGTTGTATCATACAGTTTCAGGGCCTCAAAGGCCTATTGTTTTAAATAATTAGAAGGAATCAAATTCATTGTTCCACCGTAATTAATGATTTAATACACTAGAGTATCCCTGCGAATGGCAGCGCAATATCTCTTATGGTTTTCTCAGTGACCACAAATTGCACCCTTGATTTCAAAATGAACAGCCCCTTTCCAACCTGAACCTTCCTGAACTAAATTTTCCAGTTCTTTAAGGAAGTCTTCAATCAACTTGGAATAATCTAGCTCTTGACCCACATAAATGATGTGTCTAGAACGAAGTTGAAACTCTTTAACGTCATTCTTCCTTTTCATTAGAATATGTAGAATGATTGAAATTTTTAATCCTACTTTATTTTCCTCATTCAATTTATCTTGTAAAACTGACTTAATTTTAATGAGATAGTTTTCAATGTCAATATGAGGCAAACCTTCCATTTGGAAATGATTAACATATCCTCTGAAAGCGGAGTTAAATTTTTTGAATGTTTTTAACTCCACATGTTTTTCAATCAATTCCTGGATGACTCTCTTTGTCATGGAACTTTTAACATTGATGTCAAGTTCCTTCGCCTGTTTGAAAAGATCTGATTTCAAAATACGTTTAATGGGTTCCTTGGTCAAGAGTTCTTTCAGTTTCTCAATATTGAGATTCTGGAAATTTTTATGGCCAAGTTCTTTTACTTTCTGTAAAAGAGGTTTTCTGATTGAAATTTTTGACTTCACAGGTCTTGGTTTGATGTCAATCAAATTTTCTTGTGATATTTTTTCTTCAATGATATTTTCTAGCTGTTCTTTTTTGAATTTTCTTGGATTTAAACCTAGTCTTTGAGCTAGAACTCTTTTTTCAATTTGTGACAAGTCAGAAACTGGCTTGTCAATTTTCACTTCGATGTCGTTGAAACTGTTGGGGATCTGTTCAAGTCCCTCGATTAACTTTGCTCTTGATAGAGATCCATAATTCTTCATCTTGTTTCTGAAGGCTAGAATTTTAAGCTCATCTGTAGAAAGTCCCTCAATTAGCGGTATGAACGTGTTCATTTATATTAGAAAAAATTTTTAGTTAAATAGTCGTTTAGGGGATTCCCCCTTTTTTTAGTTTCGGTTTCAATAAGTCATTTTATAATCATAAACATGATTATAAGATTACAAATGAACACGGTCATGCCGCTAATGATATAAAAATTGAAAGTAAAATATTTCTCAAAAGACTATTAAAATCTGATCTTTTAGTGAAATTTAAAATTCTACATAATCACCACTTGGTCTAAAATGTAGAACTTAGGGCTTACTACACCCATAAGAATTAAAGAATTGTTATGGATGTGGTCATCATTTATTATAAGAAAAAGTTTTTCACTTTTTTGAAAAACAATTTTTTTAAACAACCCAATGTTGAGAGATATCATTGTCTTTTTTGTAAATGAAGACATCATCTTCATCCAAATCTAAAATTTTATTCAAATCTAAAATTTTATCCTTTATTCGTTTTGTCAATTTTACAATATACATTAGATTTGTATATCTGGGTATTAAAAATATTGAAAACCCATACTTTTCTGATGATGAAAATTCTATCCTTTCAATTTTATACCAAGTATTATCAGGAACATTTCTTCAATTGATACATTCTTCTTTCATTTTATTTACAATTTATTTTCTTTAAATATAGGTTTTGTCAATTAATCAAGTTGTTCTTTTTTATTTAAAAAATCCAATATTGACTCATATCATTGTCTTTTTTGTAAATGAAGACATCATCGTGTAGAAGAGGGCTTATATCACCCAGGTCTAAAATTTTATCCTTGATTCGTTTTGGAGATCTTACAATATATAACGTTTTTTTATCATCTCTGGGATATACAAATAGTAAAAAATCATACTTATCTGTTATTGATAAATAATCCAATCTATCAATTTTATACCAAGTATGATCAGGAATATTTCTCCAATTGACATATACTTCTTTCATTTCCTATAAAATAATTTGTATTAGATATAAGATGAGTATAAGTTTAGTCCAAGAGATTGAATCCATAGAATTTCTTACCCTGTTTCGTTTCCTTGACTCCTGTGAATCTTATGTAATTGTGATTAAGATTTAGTTTTTGTTTGATAATACTGGTCGCCCATACGGTGTGTGACTTCGCTTCTGAGTCAACCAGTTCAAGGATGGTTGATTCTCCTATCTTTGTGGTGATTGTTCTGAATGATTTAATTTTATACCATGTGTTCACGGGAAGATCTTTAAATTTTGTATATTCTGTCACTCTTGAATCAAGTTCTGAATTTGACGGAAAGGTGTTCATTTATATATATAAAAGTTTTTCACTTTTTTTATTTTTTTTATTTTTTTATTTTTTTGAAAATTATGAAATTTTGGACGATTTGGACGATTTAGTGACTTGACTGAAGTTTGACTGGAAACTATTTATACTGAGAAATGACTCAGATAAGTTTATACTAGGATTTAACTGAGATAAGTTTGACTGGGATTTGACTTGGAGATTTTGACTGGGATTTGACTGCTGGCTCAAATCTGTCAATATTACACTACTGCTGAGCTATGAACTGTCTGGCTCTAATTATCACCGGAGTTACAAGTCCCAACGGATCAAAATGTGAAGCAGCCACTGACAATACGCGACGTTTTGTGACGTCACGGCAAGTGTTTATCAGTCCCTTTTTGGGAAATCCCAGACGATCAGTCACTGAATTCCAAACGAGTCCCAAAACACTGACGGTTTTCTCCTTCATTTGTGTACCTTCAAGTTCAAGAATTCTATTCAGTTCTGGCAAATTGCTTAACCACTGGCGAAGATTGAAACCTCCCTGTTTCATTATTGCGCGTGCGTTGTAGTAGTAATTGACTGCCTCGTTATCTTGATCAACACTGGTCAATAGATTATCCATGTATAACTTCCTTGTCAGATCGATTGCAACATCACACTCATACTTCGCTAAATGTTTTTCTAATACAATGCCCAATGAGAAAGGCGATGAAGTATGACCGAACACTACGGTGGTGTAGCGGTACGCAATGATGTCCTTGATTGGATCGTTGTCGCGAAACCACAAGAATTTCACATAATTCCTGTCCTGTTCCAATAGACCAATGGATAAGAAGGCACGAGCAATGTCAGCCACCAGTGCAATGCGCGACACCCGAAACAACAACAGTAGATCGTGTAAGTTCTGAATCATACATGGACCGGTAATCAAACAGTCATTCAAGCTCACGCGCCCTGTATTCGCCGCGAATACAATGCGAACAGGCGTGGTTTCCGAGTTTTTGAGCACAAAAAAATGTGGCATGTAATGTGAATGTTCTTCGTCCCAGGGATTACCCTTGACTTCCTCTACGTAGCATCTATCCATGTGTTCTTTTATGACCTTGCAATAAGCGTTCATTAACCCTGTTTTCTGCAAACGTTCAACAATCTGATCCAAAGGACGTCTGCACAATCGTAGATTGGATGGCAATTCCCCATGGTCCTCTTTCCACGGTAGAGGCACCGAGTATTTCCCATCCTGAAATTCGATCTTTTCACTATATGCTGCCTTAAAGTTCTCATCTACGCCACCTACGTCATCAGTGACGTCATTGACACCCACTTCACTACACCGAAAATATGTCAACAACCGATTGTCTAAATCCGTGTTGGACAACGCTCCACAAAGGTCCACATCTCCCGGTTGAGTTCCGCAGAAACACATTATGGGTCTGATATCAGCTGCCACAATCGGCCTATCCTTATGAACTGGTCCTAACAACAATGCACCGAGATTTGACTTTATGAACGGAGAGACCATCAGCACATCCACAACAAATGGCTCTCCACGAAAGTCATCTGCTAACTCCAAACCTCGAATGTGTGGTAGTGACTTAGCCTTACACCAACCTCGTTGGCTGATGGGTGCAACTATCTCCCGTGAGATCAACAATGGAACACGTGTCATTCCATCAGACGTCATTATCCCTACTGTTGCCAAACCATAGTGATCCTTCGCATAACACTGAAATCCGTGAATTCCGAGATCAATATAACCCCTAGGCTGGATGCCAAGTAATAACGCGACATCCTGACGCATGTAACTTAACATTGAACCCACGTCAATGAAGATTCGAACCTCTACCTGCGTACCATTGTAGTCCATTTTAGCCCTGGCCGTTTTCACCAACACTGGGTTATCACCTATGATCGATGACGTAACAATATCCGCATATGAATCACTTTCCACCAACGTATCCATACCGGCACTCGTAGATTTATTCTGAACCAAACTGCAGCACGACGTCGGTCCTGGCGTTTCCTGGGCCGATTGCGTAATCTCCGTGATCGAATTTCTATTCCCACGATTATACCGTTTTCTTGACTGAGCACGATACCGTGAACGATTTCCGAAATCGATTCCATGCAGTGACGTATGATGTAGTCCACAGCAAGATGAACACTGTAGCGAACTTGTACATTTCCTAGAAAAGTGTCCTGGCAACAAACACAATCGGCATAGACCTTTTGCAAACACCAAATCACGTTTCTGTTTTGCAGAAATATTACATTTTTCTGGTTGGTGTTTCGGTGAACCACAAATTTCGCAGTTACTAGTGTGTGCCATAAATGCACCTACAGATGAATTTGGTAGCTTTTGACAGATTTCAACAGTTATCCTCTCTGTAATATCAATATCCTCAGTCTGTGTTTCATAACGTTCGCCCTGGCGCTTTAACCCGTCTGTGAATGTCTTAAGATTGTACACATCTGTTCTGTCAAGATCAGCCATGTTTCCCCGAATAACAGCAGGTAGTTTTTCCTCGAGAATAGGTACAATTATTCCAGCTGCTCTATCAACGTCAATGTTTAGTGCTTCCAAACTCCGCAGGTCCGTCATTACTTGATTATAAAACGAGCGAAGTGCAGCTCCGGACATGTTTGGGTTCCTCAAATGAAACAGTCGCAACACGTGCGCACGAATGATTTTTCGGTCTTTTCCGAAGGTTTCTAGCAATGTTTTCTTGAGAATCACGTAATTCGCTGCTGAGGGTATGAGTGATCGAACAGAGTCCAAAGCTTCACCTTCTAACAAACCGTATAGGTAATCAAAACGATTTATATCAGAAATGTTCGAATTTTTGTCGATTTCCGCTGTGTATCGTTCCCAGAATGGCAGCCAATCAGTAAGGTAACCATTGAAAGTCGGAAGCGTTAATTTTGGTAACTTTGAAGTAGTCACTGGACCTTTTGGCACTGGTACTACTGGGTTATCCATTGTTGACTTGAATTTAGCTAAAAAGTTCTTGGCTTTAACGATATTCATCTGATTATCGACGGACTTTTCACAAGCGTCCTCGGCATCTCTAGCAGCATCACCTTCGTCGATACTAACAAGATTAAATTCGATATTCTTATTCAGCTCCTTGATATCCGAAAAATTCTCCTCGTGAACTGCCAAAATCGTTTGAACATTCACTATCTGTTCCAGTGTCGGGTGGTCTTCAGAAAGGATATCGGAAATCCTGTTCACTAACCGTGTGAAGTTGCGTCGTTTGTTCGTCCTCTGTTGTTTCATTGTCTGCACGAGTTCTTTTGGTTCGACTCCTGGTTCTCCCTTGGGTTTGCTCATGTTGAAAGGCTAACGAGAAATCCTGGTCACGGCACCATTTGTAAACATCAATACTAAAACACCAGATTCCTGTTAGAGCCCACAGGGACAAACGCAAGAGGAACTACGTGCTTCTTGTGACTCCACATGCGAAGTGATCTTTATTACAACATTATTATAAGGGTGAACATATAAACCAAGTGACTCCGTAAATGCATGTCATATTTCACTACAGTGAATTTGTCTACGGTGGCCTGTAAACCTAGTTTACACATTGGCAGTACGGTTATTAATATCCGGTATTTGTCTTTTGCCGCCGTGTCCCATCGTTGTGACCTGTCCGTACTCCTGGGGCGTGAGTCGTCTCAATGCGGGTTGTAGGCCTACTTCTCGTTCGTCGTCGCTCACCACCTCGACACCTCCACTCCGCACGTGTCCGCTCTTGAACATTGTTCTCATTGCTGCATTCGATGCCCTAGGGCACCTCGCACCCCGTTTTCCTATCAATCTCCTCGCCTTTGTCCTCATCTTGTCTTGTCTTTTCGTAACTTGTCTCTCTTTGCTTAAAATCGTACTCCTAGGATATTTCGGGATGCTTCCTTCAACAGACTGAAAATACACAAGAAAGGACAAGAGATTACATGTGCGTGACAGCACAATAGAATTTGAAATAAGTGAAGGAAAGACAGGTGTCTTACAAAATATACATGTATATTAAATCCACATATGGATGACAGTGCAAATGCACGGGGTGTGCACAGAGAGATTGAATGCACTATGCACATGTATGTATTTGGGAAGGGGTTGGCAATGTTGCTATAAATATACCTTTTTGGAAAGTGAAACCTTTTATATTACAATGAAAATGGAGCAGGGGATTTAGGGTTTAAATGTAGCTATTTGTTATTCTGTACACAAAATGGTTTCACTTATGATTTAGATTATTATTGTAGAATTTGGTGAAATAGAAAAATTATGTCTTGGAAAGATGGTGCCCAGATTGCATCTGCTCATGCCCAGTGACATGTGCAGAAGCAACTTCCTGGAGGTGTTGTGGCCAAAGCACTAGATGGCAGGACCAAACTTGTGGAGAATTTTGAGGAGGGAAATATGAATTTTGAGTCAGCAACATTACAAAAGGGTGGATGTTGATAGGACAATAGCGATGACAATGGTTGCTGTTGTGGAAGTGTCATGAATTAAAATTGTTTCAAATTCCTATTTCAGATAGACTGTAGACCACTGGTGATTTGTCGAAGATTCGGTACCATTCGATTCAGAATTCTACGAGTTAATGAGTTTAACTTGAAGACAGTCTGTAAACAATTTGAAGACGAAATATAAGGTAGGTTGTCCGTATCGGACAAAATTTTAAAACGTTAATAGCTCGCTCAAATCAAGTTCATTTTTGATGAAACTTGGTTATGTTAGTCAAGACATCTCAAATGCTTGGGAAAAGGCATATTTCATTGATATCTCAAGATTATCCCTCTTCATTGAGACAAGAGCACTAATGAATATTCATAGGTTGGAGGGTCCATGCCTATCTATTAGACGAGTGCATGTTTTTTACTCTCAAGTACATATTTGGAGAGGTATTGAAAAAATATTTGCTGTGGCAAGTCTACAGATATAAATAAATTGTTTGGTAAAAAAAATAATTTTGAATTTTGACAACCTGGCCATGGGGGGTGATTCAAATTTGGAGTGAAAATGGCCGAAATGGGTAAAAATGTCCACTTGTGTCAAACTTGTCAATTAAAAAAAAAATTTCCGTGGTCAATCACCAATTTCCATCGCACCAGTTACTCGCAAGACTAACCCGTATATCATATCCGAATTTCAGTTTCACTACTTGACGCATTCTTTGATGGCGGGCATTTGAAATAACTGGAAATGGCTTGGAAAATCAATTGTGGTCTTGTCTCACAGTCGTTTATCAATACATCACTTATAGTATAGTACACTGAAACTCTGATGATGGCGGCCACGGGTACAGTGGACTAGTTAGCGGAAAAGCGGGAAGTTACGCTGTGCGCATGCTCATTGCGATTGCAATGCTTGATGCGTATTAGGCGCGTCACACTACGAATTCCAATGCGGCTTCAATGCGGCTTGGCCAAAGCGACTTGGTTGATGTGTATTAAGGAACTGCATTTGTTAAAGTGGTTTGAAAACGGTACAAACCGACTTGAGTGTTACAGCCAAAAGCGTATTAAAGTTTTAATGCGCAGTCAATTCGCATTAAAACGCTAGTGTGACCACGGCATTAGAACTGCCCTCAACTCCAAGAGCTATATGTCCCTGTGCTACGACTCTTTGGAGGACACATGTCTCAGAGCTGCCCTCTTCTATCTCGAGCTAGAAACAAGGGTGCTTCATAGGGGTGCCATGGAAAATCCAAGGGTGCTTTACGGCACCAAGGGTGCTTTGGGGGTGTTTTAGGGAGATAAGGGTGCTTTGCAAGTTGTGAGGGTGCCATGGATGGTAGAGGTGCTAATTTGGCACCCTAGGGTGCCATTTCAGCACCATTTCGGCCCCTCAAAGGGTGCGTTAGCCTAGTGAGGCATTCAGTGGCCGGATGTCGCCGCCAGTTGACCTAAGCCTGCGGTTAAAACGGCGCCTAGGTCTCACTAGCCAGTGCAATGGCCGGGCCTACCTGGCTCCACAAATGGCGCGACGTCATTTCATGCATACCCCTGTTCAAGTGGCTGTCGACCTTGCAGTATATCACTCTCACACATAAACCTATACATTTCTGAATAGCTTGTCGCTTCTAGAATACATCTGGCCAGCTTTCATTGTTATCAAGTAATTCAGTCATGAGAACATGGGGGCAGCACAATACATGAGACACCCTGTACATCGATGAAAATTTTGAAAATTTCACCTTGCCGCCTTATAACTTGACAATTAACATGGATGGTGAAATAATATTTTTATAAACTTCTACTTATCACCTTGAGAAAGCCAAATAATAACAATTTTAAATTTTGATACCAAAATAGGGTGCCGTTGCGGCTTTTCTTTGAGCATTTTGACCGCGAAGTCTCACCTTGAGAACATGTGCACTCTGACAGGAACCAGTTCATGTCAACATCCGATTGAGCTATAAATAGCATGCGAGGCCTGGTCACTGCGGACGTGCACAGAAGAAGCTGATATTTCAACGTACTCTCTACTATACAACAGTAGAGCATTTCACTGTTGTCGATATCGCATTAAACAGTGAACATTCTACTGTGTGTTTGCTTTTGCGCACATTCTCTGCGCAACGGAAGAATACCATTGAATATTCTGGAATATTGTTGAATGACCACGTGATTTAATTTGTACTATGTACATAGTTTTTGACTGTAGCCGAATAGATAATCAATCAATAAATCAATTTGAATTTCAAATTTTGACTCATTTATTTTATTTTAGCAGTGAGGATGGGCGGCTACAGGCGGTATCATTTCCAACAACATGTCACATGCACAAAAGAGACCTTTTTCCCCTATGTGCCAGGAGTATGAGGGGTTGGGGCGGTTAGGTCCTCTCATTCCCAGCCGCCAGTCACAATCTGGTATATTTTGTCTCGAGTATGAATTTTGGCAATAATCATGGGTCGGGGTCCTATCATTGCCAGCCACGAGTCACAATCTGGTAACTTTTTGTCTCACATATAATGTTTGGCAGTGATCATGGGTCGGGGTCCTATCATTCCCAGCCACGAGTCACAATCTGGTAACTTTTTGTCTCACGTATGAAGTTTGGCAGTGATCATGGGTCGGGGTCCCATCATTCCCAGTCACGAGTCACAATCTGGTAACTTTTTGTCTCACGTATGAAGTTTGGCAGTGATCATGGGTCGGGGTCCCATCATTCCAAGTCACGAGTCACAATCTGGTAACTTTTTGTCTCACGTATGAAGTTTGGCAGTGATCATGGGTCGGGGTCCTATCATTCACAGCCACAAGTCACAATCTGGTAACTTTTTGTCTCACATATAAAGTTTGGCAGTGATCATGGGTCGGGGTCCCATCATTCCCAGCCACGAGTCACAATCTGGTAACTGTGAACTGTCTACTATGTGAGCGGAATATGGAGACAGTGAAGAGTTCACTGTTTTGTGCGGAGCATGCTCTGGATATTTTCCTCAAATAATCGTCAGAGCTACCTCTTCACAAAATACCCAGGACACCGACATTTGAACATGCAGCAATAGCGATATGATAGGCTTATCTGTATCCATGGTAATCGCCTGAGATTGAAGAACTTTTTTTTTAGGGGCGACCAATCTTGACCTGATCACCACTGGCTAGTGAGACCCTAGGCCTATTTAAGGGGTCCGAGGATGGTTTGCGTCACGGCTCCGACGTCAGGATGGGTCTGCTGATGTCATGACGTCACAATGCCAAAATTTGACGGAAAGATCACCGATTGGACGCCGTTTTGGGAACGATTCGTTACCGAGATTGACAGAAATGCTGATATTTCGGATATCAATCGTTTTGACTATCTCTATGGGCTTCTAGAGGGCGAGGCTCTGAATGCAATTCGGGCGATCATTCGACTGCTAACTATGCTGTTTTGAAACAAACGTTGAAGGACAATTTTGGTAGACCTAAAAAGATAATTCGAGCGCATGTGTTGCGATAAGTGCATCTGAAAGAGCCAAAAATATCAGGACAGGGACTTCGAACGTATTATAATAGTGTAATGACTGACATTCGCAGTTTAGATCAATGCTGACACTAAGGATGCAGCAGCTATTTTGATTCCTATTATTGAGGATAAGTTGCCTGGTGTTGTACGTGCGGATATTGCGGACAGTGACCGTGCAGAGGAATACGACCTCAAAACGTTCCTCGACGCTTTGAAGTGCCAGGTCGAAAAGTACGAAACAGCGGCTACAAATCTTGACCTTGGTGATGTAGTCATCATTGAAGATGATAAGGTACCGAGGACACGATGGAAATTAGCAGTTGTCCTAGATTTGATTCGAGGTGCAGATTCTAGAGTGCGCGCTGCATTTATTAGATATGATGGTAATCGCACCACAAGTAGGGCTATTGCCAAACTGTACCCATTAGAGGTCAGTGTTGACACTGCTACTCGAGATTCAGCGCAAAGCCTGATGAAGCAAGTGCTCATTCTGAATCTAGAGATTCTGTTGAAAATGGGCCACCTGACATAAATCAGTTGAGACGTAGCAAGCGATCATCAGTTGCAGCAACCAGAGCAAAAATTGCGGAGCAGCTCCGTTAATTGTCGGGCGGAGAATGTGGAAACTAGCATGGGTCTTTTGCCATGTTGGCCAATTGGTGTTAGTAAATGACCAAGATTATTCGCCATGCTTCAACGGGTGGGTGATAATACCATCGCTAACCCACAACCTCGCCATGCTTCAACGGGTGGGTGATAATACCATCGCTAACCCACAACCTCGCCATGCTTCAATGGGTGGGTGATAATACCATCGCTAACCTGTAACCTCGCCATTCCTCAACGGGTGGGTGATAATACCATCGCTAACCCACAACCTCGCCATGCTTCAACGGGTGGGTGATAATACCATCGCTAACCCACAACCTCGCTATGCTTCAATGGGTGGGTGATAATACCATCGCTAACCTGTAACCTCGTCATTCCTCAACGGGTGGGTGATAATACCATCGCTAACCTGTAACCTCGCCATTCCTCAAAGGGTCGGTGATAATACCATCGCTAACCCACAACCTCGCCATGCTTCAATGGGTGGGTGATAATACCATCGCTAACCTGTAACCTCGTCTTTTCTCAACGGGTGGGTGATAATACCATCGCTAACCCACAACCTCGCCATGCTTCAACGGGTGGGTGATAATACCATCACTAACCCACAACCTCGCCATGCTTCAACGGGTGGGTGATAATACCATCGCTAACCCACAACCTCGCCATGCTTCAATGGGTGGGTGATAATACCATCGCTAACCTGTAACCTCGCCATTCCTCAACGGGTGGGTGATAATACCATCGCTAACCCACAACCTCGCCATGCCTTAACGGGTGGGTGATAATACCATCGCTAACCCACAACCTCGCCATGCTTCAATGGGTGGATGATAATACCATCGCTAACCTGTAACCTCGCCATTCCTCAACGGGTGGGTGATAATACCATCGCTGACCCACAACCTAGCCATGCTTCAACGGGTTGGTGATAATACCATCACTAACCTGTAACCTCGCCATTCCTTAACGGGTGGGTGATAATACCATCGCTAACACACAACCTCGCCATGCTTCAACGGGTGGGTGATAATACCATCGCTAACCTGTAACCTCGTCATTCCTCAACGGGTGGGTGATAATACCATCGCTAACCCACAACCTCGCCATGCTTCAACGGCTGGGTGATAATACCATCGCTAACCCACAACCTCGCCATGCTTCAACGGGTGGGTGATAATACCATCGCTAACCCACAACCTCGCCATGCTACAATGGGTGGGTGATAATTCCATCGCTAACCTGTAACCTCGCCATTCCTCAACGGGTGGGTGATAATACCATCGCTAACCCACAACCTCGCCATGCTTCAACGGGTGGGTGATAATACCATCGCTAACCCACAACCTCGCCATGCTTCAACGGGTGGGTGATAATACCATCGCTAACCTGTAACCTCGTCATTCCTCAACGGGTGGGTGATAATACCATCGCTAACCCACAACCTCGCCATGCTTCAACGGGTGGGTGATAATACCATTGCTAACCCGCAACCTCGCCATGTTTCAACGGGTGGGTGATAATACCATCGCTAACCTGTTACCTCGCCATTCCTCAACGGGTGGGTGATAATACCATCGCTAACCCACAACCTCGCTATGCTTCAACGGGTGGGTGATAATACCATCGCTAACCTGTAACCTCGCCATGCTTCAACGGGTGGCTGATAATACCATCACTAACCTGTTACCTCGCCATTCCTCAACGGGTGGGTGATAATACCATCGCTAACCCACAACCTCCCCATGCTTCAACGGGTGGCTGATAATACAATCGCTAACCCACAACCTCGCCATGCTTCAATGGGTGGGTGATAATGCCATCGCTAACCTGTAACCTCGCCATTCCTCAACGGGTGGGTGATAATACCATCGCTAACCCACAACCTCGCCATGCTTCAACGGGTGGGTGATAATACCATCGCTAACCTGTAACCTCGTTATTCCTCAACGGGTGGGTGATAATACCATCGCTAACCCACAACCTCGCCATGCTTCAACGGGTGGGTGATAATACCATCTCTAACCCACAACCTCGCCATGCTTCAATGGGTGGGTGATAATACCATCGCTAACCTGTAACCTCGCCATTCCTCAACGTGTGGGTGATAATACCATTGCTAACCCGCAACCTCGCCATGTTTCAACGGGTGGATGATAATACCATCGCTAACCTGTTACCTCGCCATTCCTCAACGGGTGGGTGATAATACCATCGCTAACCCACAACCTCGCCATGCTTCAACGGGTGGGTGATAATACCATCGCTAACCTGTAACCTCGCCATGCTTCAACGGGTGGCTGATAATACCATCGCTAACCTGTAACCTCGCCATTCCTCAATGGGTGGGTGATAATACCATCGCTAACCCACAACCTCGCCATGCTTCAACGGGTGGGTGATAATACAATCGCTAATCCACAACCTCGCCATGCTTCAATGGGTGGGTGATAATACCATCGATAACCTGTAACCTCGCCATTCCTCAACGGGTGGGTGATAATACCATCGCTAACCCACAACCTCGCCATGCTTCAACGGGTGGGTGATAATACAACCGCTAACCCACAACCTCGCCATGCTTCAATGGGTGGGTGATAATACCATCGCTAACCTGTAACCTCGCCATTCCTCAACGGGTGGGTGATAATACCATCGCTAACCCACAACCTCGCCATGCTTCAACGGGTGGGTGATAATACCATCGCTAACCTGTAACCTCGTCATTCCTCAACGGGTGGGTGATAATACCATCGCTCACCCAGAACCTCGCCATGCTTCAACGGGTAGGTGAAAATACTATTGATAACCCACAACCTCGCCATGCTTCAACGGGTGGGTGATAATACCATCCCTTACCCGCAACCTCGCCATGTTTCAACGGGTGGGTGATAATACCATCGCTAACCCACAACCCCGCCATGCTTCAACGGGTGGGTGATAATACCATCGCTAACCTGTAACCTTGCCATGCTTCAACGGGTGGGTGATAATACCATCGCTTACCTGTAACCTCGCCATTCCTCAACGGGTGGGTAATAATACCATCGCTAACCCACAACCTCGCCATGCTTCAACGGGTGGGTGATAATACCATCGCTAACCCACAACCTCGCCATGCTTCAATGGGTGGGTGATAATACCATCGCTAACCTGTAATCTCGCCATTCCTCAACGGGTGGGTGATAATACCATCGCTAACCCACAACCTCGCCATGCTTCAACGGTTGGGTGATAATACCATCACTAACCTGTAACCTCGCCATTCCTCAACGGGTGGGTGATAATACCATCGCTAACCCACAACCTCACCATGCTTCAACGGTTGGGTGATAATACCATCGCTAACCTGTAACCTCGTCATTCCTCAACGGGTGGGTGATAATACCATCGCTAACCCACAACCTCGCCATGCTTCAACGGCTTGGTGATAATACCATCGCTAACCCACAACCTCGCCATGCTTCAACGGGTGGGTGATAATACCATTGCTAACCCGCAACCTCGCCATGTTTCAACGGGTGGATGATAATACCATCGCTAACCTAGTACCTCACCATTCCTCAACGGGTGGGTGATAATACCATCGCTAACCCACAACCTCGCCATGCTTCAACGGGTGGGTGATAATACCATCGCTAACCTGTAACCTCGCCATGCTTCAACGGGTGGCTGATAATACCATCGCTAACCTGTAACCTCGCCATTCCTCAACGGGTGGGTGATAATACCATCGCTAACCCACAACCTCGCCATGCTTCAACGGGTGGGTGATAATACAATCGCTAACCCACAACCTCGCCATGCTTCAATGGGTGGGTGATAATACCATCGATAACCTGTAACCTCGCCATTCCTCAACGGGTGGGTTATAATACCATCGCTAACCCACAACCTCGCCATGCTTCAACGGGTGGGTGATAATACCATCGCTAACCTGTAACCTCGTCATTCCTCAACGGGTGGGTGATAATACCATCGCTAACCCACAACCTCGCCATGCTTCAACGGGTGGGTGAAAATACTATCGATAACCTGTTACCTCGCCATTCCTCAACGGGTGGGTGATAATACCATCGCTAACCCACAACCTCGCTATGCTTCAACGGGTGGGTGATAATACCATCGCTAACCTGTAACCTCGCCATGCTTCAACGGGTGGCTGATAATACCATCGCTAACCTGTAACCTCGCCATTCCTCAACGGGTGGGTGATAATACCATCGCTAACCCACAACCTCGCCATGTTTCAACGGGTGGGTGATAATACCATCGCTAACCCACAACCTCGCCATGCTTCAACGGGTGGGTGATAATACCATCGCTAACCCACAACCTCGCCATGCTTCAATGGGTGGGTGATAATACCATCGCTAACCTGTAATCTCGCCATTCCTCAACGGGTGGGTGATAATACCATCGCTAACCCACAACCTCGCCATGCTTCAATGGGTGGGTGATAATACCATCGCTAACCTGTAACCTCGCCATTCCTCAACGGGTCGGTGATAATACCATCGCTAACCCACAACCTCGCCATGCTTCAACGGGTGTGTGATAATACCATCGCTAACCTGTAACCTCGTCATTCCTCAACGGGTGGGTGATAATACCATCGCTAACCCACAACCTCGCCATGCTTCAACAGCTTGGTGATAATTCCATCGCTAACCTGTAACCTCGCCATTCCTCAACGGGTGGGTGATAATACCATCGCTAACCCACAACCTCGCCATGCTTCAACGGGTGGGTGATAATACCATCGCTAACCCACAACCTCGCCATGCTTCAACGGGTGGGTGATAATACCATCGCTAACCTGTAACCTCGTCATTCCTCAACGGGTGGGTGATAATACCATCGCTAACCCACAACCTCGCCATGCTTCAACGGGTGGGTGATAATACCATTGCTAACCCGCAACCTCGCCATGTTTCAACGGGTGGGTGATAATACCATCGCTAACCTGTTACCTCGCCATTCCTCAACGGGTGGGTGATAATACCATCGCTAACCCACAACCTCGCTATGCTTCAACGGGTGGGTGATAATACCATCGCTAACCCACAACCTCGCCATGCTTCAACGGGTGGGTGATAATACAACCGCTAACCCACAACCTCGCCATGCTTCAATGGGTGGGTGATAATACCATCGCTAACCTGTAACCTCGCCATTCCTCAACGGGTGGGTGATAATACCATCGCTAACCCACAACCTCGCCATGCTTCAACGGTTGGGTGATAATACCATCGCTAACCTGTAACCTCGTCATTCCTCAACGGGTGGGTGATAATACCATCGCTCACCCAGAACCTCGCCATGCTTCAACGGGTGGGTGATAATACCATCGCTAACCTGTAACCTCGCCATTCCTCAACGGGTGGGTGATAATACCATCGCTAACCCACAACCTCGCCATGCTTCAATGGGTGGGTGATAATTCCATCGCTAACCTGTAACCTCGCCATTCCTCAACGGGTGGGTGATAATACCATCGCTAACCCACAACCTCGCCATGCTTCAACGGGTGGGTGATAATACCATCGCTAACCCACAACCTCGCCATGCTTCAACGGGTGGGTGATAATACCATCGCTAACCCACAACCTCGCCATGCTTCAACGGGTGGGTGATAATACCATCGCTAACCTATAACCTCGTCATTCCTCAACGGGTGGGTGATAATACCATCGCTAACCCACAACCTCGCCATGCTTCAACGGGTGGGTGATAATACCATCGCTAACCTGTAACCTCGCCATTCCTCAACGGGTGGGTGATAATACCATCGCTAACCCACAACCTCGCCATGCTTCAACGGGTGGGTGATAATACAATCGCTAACCCACAACCTCGCCATGCTTCAATGGGTGGGTGATAATACCATCGATAACCTGTAACCTCGCCATTCCTCAACGGGTGGGTGATAATACCATCGCTAACCCACAACCTCGCCATGCTTCAACGGGTGGGTGATAATACCATCGCTAACCTGTAACCTCGTCATTCCTCAAAGGGTGGGTGATAATACCATCGCTAACCCACAACCTCGCCATGCTTCAACGGGTGGGTGAAAATACTATCGATAACCCACAACCTCGCCATGCTTCAACGGGTGGGTGATAATACCATCGCTAACCTGTAACCTCGTCATTCCTCAACGGGTGGGTGATAATACCATCGCTAACCCACAACCTCGCCATGCTTCAACAGCTTGGTGATAATACCATCGCTAACCCACAACCTCGCCATGCTTCAATGGGTGGGTGATCATAACATCGCTAACCTGTAACCTCGCCATTCCTCAACCGGTGGGTGATAATACCATCGCTAAACCACAACCTCGCCATGCTTCAACGGGTGGGTGATAAACCATCGCTAACCTGTAACCTCGTCATTCCTCAACGGGTGGGAGATAATACCATTGCTAACCCACAACCTCGCCATGCTTCAACGGGTGGGTGATAATACCATCGCTAACCAACAACCTCGCCATGTTTCAACGGGTGGGTGATAATACCATCGCTAACCCACAACCTCGCCATGCTTCAACGGGTGGGTGATAATACCATCGCTAACCCACAACCTCACCATGCTTCAATGGGTGGGTGATAATACCATCGCTAACCTGTAATCTCGCCATTCCTCAACGGGTGGGTGATAATACCATCGCTAACCCACAACCTCGCCATGCTTCAATGGGTGGGTGATAATACCATCGCTAACCTGTAACCTCGCCATTCCTCAACGGGTGGGTGATAATACCATCGCTAACCAACAACCTCGCCATGCTTCAACGGGTGTGTGATAATACCATCGCTAACCTGTAACCTCGTCATTCCTCAACGGGTGGGTGATAATACCATCGCTAACCCACAACCTCGCCATGCTTCAACAGCTTGGTGATAATTCCATCGCTAACCTGTAACCTCGCCATTCCTCAACGGGTGGGTGATAATACCATCGCTAACCCACAACCTCGCCATGCTTCAACGGGTGGGTGATAATACCATCGCTAACCCACAACCTCGCCATGCTTCAATGGGTGGGTGATAATACCATCGCTAACCTGTAACCTCGCCATTCCCCAACGGGTGGGTGATAATACCATCGCTAACCCACAACCTCGCCATGCTTCAACGGGTGGGTGATAATACCATTGCTAACCCGCAACCTCGCCATGTTTCAACGGGTGGGTGATAATACCATCGCTAACCTGTTACCTCGCCATTCCTCAACGGGTGGGTGATAATACCATCGCTAACCCACAACCTCGCTATGCTTCAACGGGTGGGTGATAATACCATCGCTAACCCACAACCTCGCCATGCTTCAACGGGTGGGTGATAATACAACCGCTAACCCACAACCTCGCCATGCTTCAATGGGTGGGTGATAATACCATCGCTAACCTGTAACCTCGCCATTCCTCAACGGGTGGGTGATAATACCATCGCTAACCCACAACCTCGCCATGCTTCAACGGGTGGGTGATAATACCATCGCTAACCTGTAACCTCGTCATTCCTCAACGGGTGGGTGATAATACCATCGCTCACCCAAAACCTCGCCATGCTTCAACGGGTGGGTGATAATACCATCGCTAACCTGTAACCTCGCCATTCCTCAACGGGTGGGTGATAATACCATCGCTAACCCACAACCTCGCCATGCTTCAATGGGTGGGTGATAATTCCATCGCTAACCTGTAACCTCGCCATTCCTCAACGGGTGGGTGATAATACCATCGCTAACCCACAACCTCGCCATGCTTCAACGGGTGGGTGATAATACCATCGCTAACCCACAACCTCGCCATGCTTCAACGGGTGGGTGATAATACCATCGCTAACCCACAACCTCGCCATGCTTCAACGGGTGGGTGATAATACCATCGCTAACCTATAACCTCGTCATTCCTCAACGGGTGGGTGATAATACCATCGCTAACCCACAACCTCGCCATGCTTCAACGGGTGGGTGATAATACCATCGCTAACCTGTAACCTCGCCATTCCTCAACGGGTGGGTGATAATACCATCGCTAACCCACAACCTCGCCATGCTTCAATGGGTGGGTGATAATTCCATCGCTAACCTGTAACCTCGCCATTCCTCAACGGGTGGGTGATAATACCATCGCTAACCCACAACCTCGCCATGCTTCAACGGGTGGGTGATAATACCATCGCTAACCCACAACCTCGCCATGCTTCAACGGGTGGGTGATAATACCATCGCTAACCTGTAACCTCGTCATTCCTCAACGGGTGGGTGATAATACTATCGCTAACCCACAACCTCGCCATGCTTCAACGGGTGGGTGATAATACCATTGCTAACCCGCAACCTCGCCATGTTTCAACGGGTGGGTGATAATACCATCGCTAACCTGTTACCTCGCCATTCCTCAACGGGTGGGTGATAATACCATCGCTAACCCACAACCTCGCTATGCTTCAACGGGTGGGTGATAATACCATCGCTAACCTGTAACCTCGCCATGCTTCAACGGGTGGCTGATAATACCATCGCTAACCTGTAACCTCGCCATTCCTCAACGGGTGGGTGATAATACCATCGCTAACCCACAACCTCGCCATGCTTCAACGGGTGGCTGATAATACAATCGCTAACCCACAACCTCGCCATGCTTCAATGGGTGGGTGATAATGCCATCGCTAACCTGTAACCTCGCCATTCCTCAACGGGTGGGTGATAATACCATCGCTAACCCACAACCTTGCCATGCTTCAACGGGTGGGTGATAATACCATCGCTAACCTGTAACCTCGCCATTCCTCAACGGGTGGGTGATAATACCATCGCTAACCCACAACCTCGCCATGCTTCAACGGGTGGGTGATAATACCATCGCTAACCTGTAACCTCGTCATTCCTCAACGGGTGGGTGATAATACCATCGCTCACCCAAAACCTCGCCATGCTTCAACGGGTAGGTGATAATACCATCGCTAACCTGTAACCTCGCCATTCCTCAACGGGTGGGTGATAATACCATCGCTAACCCACAACCTCGCCATGCTTCAATGGGTGGGTGATAATTCCATCGCTAACCTGTAACCTCGCCATTCCTCAACGGGTGGGTGATAATACCATCGCTAACCCACAACCTCGCCATGCTTCAACGGGTGGGTGATAATACCATCGCTAACCCACAACCTCGCCATGCTTCAACGGGTGGGTGATAATACCATCGCTAACCCACAACCTCGCCATGCTTCAACGGGTGGGTGATAATACCATCGCTAACCTATAACCTCGTCATTCCTCAACGGGTGGGTGATAATACCATCGCTAACCCACAACCTCGCCATGCTTCAACGGGTGGGTGATAATACCATCGCTAACCTGTAACCTCGCCATTCCTCAACGGGTGGGTGATAATACCATCGCTAACCCACAACCTCGCCATGCTTCAATGGGTGGGTGATAATTCCATCGCTAACCTGTAACCTCGCCATTCCTCAACGGGTGGGTGATAATACCATCGCTAACCCACAACCTCGCCATGCTTCAACGGGTGGGTGATAATACCATCGCTAACCCACAACCTCGCCATGCTTCAACGGGTGGGTGATAATACCATCGCTAACCTGTAACCTCGTCATTCCTCAACGGGTGGGTGATAATACTATCGCTAACCCACAACCTCGCCATGCTTCAACGGGTGGGTGATAATACCATTGCTAACCCGCAACCTCGCCATGTTTCAACGGGTGGGTGATAATACCATCGCTAACCTGTTACCTCGCCATTCCTCAACGGGTGGGTGATAATACCATCGCTAACCCACAACCTCGCTATGCTTCAACGGGTGGGTGATAATACCATCGCTAACCTGTAACCTCGCCATGCTTCAACGGGTGGCTGATAATACCATCGCTAACCTGTAACCTCGCCATTCCTCAACGGGTGGGTGATAATACCATCGCTAACCCACAACCTCGCCATGCTTCAACGGGTGGCTGATAATACAATCGCTAACCCACAACCTCGCCATGCTTCAATGGGTGGGTGATAATGCCATCGCTAACCTGTAACCTCGCCATTCCTCAACGGGTGGGTGATAATACCATCGCTAACCCACAACCTTGCCATGCTTCAACGGGTGGGTGATAATACCATCGCTAACCTGTAACCTCGCCATTCCTCAACGGGTGGGTGATAATACCATCGCTAACCCACAACCTCGCCATGCTTCAACGGGTGGGTGATAATACCATCGCTAACCTGTAACCTCGTCATTCCTCAACGGGTGGGTGATAATACCATCGCTAACCCACAACCTCACCATGCTTCAACGGGTGGGTGACAATACCATCGCTAACCTGTAACCTCGCCATTCCTCAACGGGTGGGTGATAATACCATCGCTAACCCACAACCTCGCCATGCTTCAACGGGTGGGTGATAATACCATCGCTAACCTGTAACCTCGTTATTCCTCAACGGGTGGGTGATAATACCATCGCTAACCCACAACCTCGCCATGCTTCAACGGGTGGGTGATAATACCATCGCTAACCCACAACCTCGCCATGCTTCAATGGGTGGGTGATAATACCATCGCTAACCTGTAACCTCGCCATTCCTCAACGTGTGGGTGATAATACCATTGCTAACCCGCAACCTCGCCATGTTTCAACGGGTGGATGATAATACCATCGCTAACCTGTTACCTCGCCATTCCTCAACGGGTGGGTGATAATACCATCGCTAACCCACAACCTCGCCATGCTTCAACGGGTGGGTGATAATACCATCGCTAACCTGTAACCTCGCCATGCTTCAACGGGTGGCTGATAATACCATCGCTAACCTGTAACCTCGCCATTCCTCAACGGGTGGGTGATAATACCATCGCTAACCCACAACCTCGCCATGCTTCAACGGGTGGGTGATAATACAATCGCTAATGCACAACCTCGCCATGCTTCAATGGGTGGGTGATAATACCATCGATAACCTGTAACCTCGCCATTCCTCAACGGGTGGGTGATAATACCATCGCTAACCCACAACCTCGCCATGCTTCAACGGGTGGGTGATAATACCATCGCTAACCTGTAACCTCGTCATTCCTCAAAGGGTGGGTGATAATACCATCGCTAACCCACAACCTCGCCATGCTTCAACGGGTGGGTGATAATACAACCGCTAACCCACAACCTCGCCATGCTTCAATGGGTGGGTGATAATACCATCGCTAACCTGTAACCTCGCCATTCCTCAACGGGTGGGTGATAATACCATCGCTAACCCACAACCTCGCCATGCTTCAACGGGTGGGTGATAATACCATCGCTAACCTGTAACCTCGTCATTCCTCAACGGGTGGGTGATAATACCATCGCTCACCCAGAACCTCGCCATGCTTCAACGGGTGGGTGATAATACCATCGCTAACCTGTAACCTCGCCATTCCTCAACGGGTGGGTGATAATACCATCGCTAACCCACAACCTCGCCATGCTTCAATGGGTGGGTGATAATTCCATCGCTAACCTGTAACCTCGCCATTCCTCAACGGGTGGGTGATAATACCATCGCTAACCCACAACCTCGCCATGCTTCAACGGGTGGGTGATAATACCATCGCTAACCCACAACCTCGCCATGCTTCAACGGGTGGGTGATAATACCATCGCTAACCTGTAACCTCGTCATTCCTCAACGGGTGGGTGATAATACCATCGCTAACCCACAACCTCGCCATGCTTCAACGGGTGGGTGATA